>NC_056735.1:902358659-902401159 GCF_019279795.1 Protopterus annectens
AACCATAATTTTTTTTTCAATTATACAGGAAAGCATGCTGGAAAAATACAATTTTACGATTCAACAGCATGCACCCACGCCATGTGTTTAGCGGCATAATAAAAAGTCAATTTATTAGGCTCTCCAAAATTTGTAGAGATAATTCAGATTTGTTAAAGGAGGCGGATAGAATGGAAAAGATATTTTTAGAAAGAGGATATGATCATAATTTAGTGAAAACCATTAGAATGCAGGTCCTAAAGGAAAAAGAAACCTCTAGTGCAGTAACTCAACACAAACCCTCCCCTTTCCTTTACACTAGAAAGAAAGCCAGTAGTTTTCAAGAAAGGGTTAGGTTTATAACAACATATACCAATGATAGTGTTAATATTAGAAAAATTATTGTTAATAATTGGAGAGTACTGTTAACAGATGACTATACATCGAGATTGGTAGGTAGGACTCCACAGTTTGCCTACAGGAACAATAAAAATTTGAAAAGACTTTTATGTGACAGAGCAGGAATTGGTAAGGTAGTGACAATGAGACAAGGAAATCATTTACGCACATACCCTTGCAATCACTGCAGTTATTGTAGATTCATTACTAAGAAACAAGAATTTATACATCCTGAAATACCTTATTCATTTGAACTGAGGTTTCAGGCTACCTGTGACTCTTCAGGTCTGATATATCTAGCTACATGTGAACAGTGTTCAGCGTTTTACATAGGGCTGACCAAGAGGAAACTGAAAAATAGACTCTATAATCACCAGTATGACATCAAAAATAAAAATGAACTGAATGCCCTAGCTAAACATGTCCAACTTTTCCCTAACCACTCTTTTGTGTTTAGAGTATTACAGGTAGAAGAACCAAATGCTAGAGGTTGTGATTATATGAACCTCTTGGAATTAAAGGAGCTGAAGTGGATTTTCAGGCTGAAGGGACACTACCCCCCTGGGTTGAATGCATACGTCTCATTAAGGTCTTTCCTTAATACACGTAGATGAGCTGTTTAGCTCTAATATATATAAATTAATTATTTATTAGATTCATTTCCTATATTTAACTAAGTCCAATCAATTCATGACTCTGTTATTTAGGATGCTTTTTAATGTTTAGTTTTAGATTAGTATTCCTGATTTATTACATATAATGTAAGGTATTTCCAGCATTTCACGCTTAGTAGACTGTTATTTTCATTGTTTTTATATATATATATATATATATATATATATATATATATATATTACGTTGTTGCATATTTACACAGTACATATAAACTGGAGTTCTGATTTAGTTTTCTTTTTCAGAAAGGGACAATATGTTTTTTAGAAAATGTTACTAGATATTATTAATTGTGTCTGCACATAATTTTATATACTTTTTTATATATTTATATAAATATATATATATATATATATTTTATAAAAAGTAACACAGTATGTTTAAATAGTTTTTTGGGTCCTAATGATAAAAAAGTTCTTTTCATTTTAGATATTAAGTATATAAATATTTACATACATTTATAAACATTTACCTTTTTCATGATGATGATCTTGCACCTTGCAAGAGTACTGTTCTCACATAATGATTGGACAGGAACTGTTGTGTTAATGTAAATAAAATGCACAGAGTGATGTATTTGGTTAATGTACAAATGTTTGTGTGTATTAATGACACATGTCTGTCTGAGGGAGTCTTGATATTACATAGGACAACACCACTACATAATACAGGTGTTTCCCTTTTCATTCCTTTGCAATGCTTTGTTGTCAGATGGGATGTTCTTGATATATATATATATATATATATATATATATATATATATATATATATATATATATATATATATGTATGTATCTATATCTGGACATAAACACACACACATACATCTACATGATGGAATACATTTCCTATACTGTTGAATGAGTGCACTGGATAATATGTTTGTGATAAGATCTGATGTCTGTATATCTTCCATGGCTTAGTGGTAAATCACAATAACTGTGTGTGCTGGGTCCTAGTTTCGAGCCTTGCAGAGGCCATTTATTTTGTTGCTGGGCAGAACAAGGCCATTGGATACGGAGTGATTAAGGCAAATTAAAGCAGTTGTGAGCGGGTATGCATGAAGCTAAGCAATGCTAACCTCCGGTTACAGTTTCATGCACTCAGTTAACCTCTACATTGCTTCACCAGTGTAATACTCGCATACTGGCGGCCAAACAGGCTTACATCCGCTTGCTCCTGCACTTGCAAATGCACTGCATTTGGTGTTTGCATCTGACACTCAAACCGCTGGGTGGGATTGAGGACTATGATATTACCTTGTGATGCCTATTACATCGGATTACATGCCTACAGTATCAGGAATGGCTGCCCATTAGGCAAAGCATACCATTCAACTGTACGGAATCCGTGGCCTGTCCAGAGTTTGATTCATATTATTAGTTTGTTCCTCTTAAAATCTGCACCTGTCTGGCTAATACATGGGAACTGCCACTCTTCAATACAACAAGTAATTGGGTTTTGGAACCCACATCCTTCAGCCGAGTCATGATAATGCATTCCTAATATTCTATCATCTTTCTAAGGTTGTCAGTGGAATATGTGCTTTCTGTCCCTATCAGACCTCTCATACAATTGGTGAAAAATGCCAACTGAATCAGGGACACATCATAACAACATCAAGGACACATTTAAATTAATAGTGCTATTAACCTGACACATTGACAGAGCATATGAATTCATACACATTTTCTGAGGTAAATGATGTTTATAACTCTTAATTGTTGTCATTATTCGTTACATCTAATTCACCATCTTTCCTCCAAAAGTCACTAGTTTTAGGAGGGGATTAAGTGGGACAGAGTTAGAAACTGAGTTGAAATCAGCGATGTCCCTGGAAATAGGGGACAGTTCAGAGGTATGGTCCATATTTGTTCCCCCAATGGTTTATGTCCTGTCTAGTGGATTTGCTCTTAGGGGTTGAGAGGTATGGGTGTCAGCTATGCCCATTTCGGAATATTACTTACATCCCCGAGGCGGTCCTAATATGATTGCACCAGCCAACACTTGCACGCCTAGGCCCATAATTGCATACCCATAGTTCCCCCACCTGCCCCTCCTCTACAGCACTCATCCTTACTGTGGGTGCAGGTGGGGTATAAACACACCACTACACACTGCCCACTCTCCGCATGTTGGGACACATGTCGTACTTTGTGTCAACCCATGGGTTATCAGGCTTGCACAACCTACTGGTCCATGTGCATCTACAGCCTGGTTTGATGAATCATTACTGGGACTGACTCTGATCATCATTCATTTTTGGGTGTCCCACAAGGGACATCGATGTCTATGTTTCAAGATTAGACCTGGCAGGTCTCTCCCACTGGTAGTATCCTGCCGGTGGTATGGAAAGCAGTGGTGTGTTTGCTTTTATTGTGTGTCTGTATGTCTCAACGGCCTAGCTGGGGAGGTGGGGGGGTTGATGCTATGCGTTACACGTTTGTTTATCGGACGCCTCACCCCCATATGCACGGCCTGTGAACATATGTAACTCGTAGCTGCTGTATCATATCCTAGCTATATAGATGTGTATATTTACAGATATATATATATATATATATATATATATATATATATATATATATATATATATATATATATATATATATATATATATATATATATATATACATTACTGTATACAGATATATCTGTATATGTATGCATACATGAATATATTTATATATTGCTGTCTATATATATATATATATATATATATATATATATATATCTAACAACATATGGGTCTATGGGTGTCTGCATATGTATATATCTATATGTGGGTATGTATATGTATTCTGTCTCTGTATGTATACATTTGTACTATGGAGAGGGAGAGGCTTATCTCTATGTCGCTATGGGTAGATATACACGCACATACCTCTACATATATACATCTACATCTGTTTATTCCATTTCTTGCCATATAGATTACACTTTGCTGCAGT
The DNA here is from genome assembly GCF_019279795.1 of Protopterus annectens. Taxonomy (NCBI): domain Eukaryota; kingdom Metazoa; phylum Chordata; order Ceratodontiformes; family Protopteridae; genus Protopterus; species Protopterus annectens. Next base: position 902,362,661 of record NC_056735.1, read on the forward strand.
GGGACTCATAGTGGGTGTGGCTGCTCATTGGGTGATGCCTCTGCCCATTGAAGACATTTGCTTACATCCCTGGGGCTGTCCATATAGGCCCACATCAGCCAACACCTGCACACCTAGACCCATAAGTAGCTACCTATAGTTCCCCCATCCACACTTCCTCTACAGCACCCATCCTTACTCTGGGTTCTTGTCAGTTCTGTACATACCACTACATGCTGCCCACTCTCCACTTCACGGGACCCATTTCATACAACTGTCTCGACCCATGAGTCATCAGACTTTGTATTCCGGGTATGTATACACCCCAGCCAGAATGTTCAGTTTATCACCTTCTTTTGGTCTAGCCAATTTTTGGGGTGTCCCGCAAGGGACGCTCCTGTCTGTGTTCCAAAATTAGAATTCACAGGTGCACTGTGTACCCCCCCCCGTTGTATCCTGCCTGTGGTCTGGGGAGCAGTGGATTCTTTACATTGTTTGTGTGCATGTTTCCCGTGACCGGCTGGGGGGGGGGGTGGAAGGTCATGCTACGTGTTTCATGTTTCTTGCTTGGGCCCCTCACTTCCCTTGGCATAGCCTGTAAACATATGTCATTCTTGTGTGCTGTTTCCTGTCATAGCTGCATATCTGTGTATATCTACACACACACAGATATCTATATCTATATCTATATATATATATATATATATATATATATATATATATATATATACATATATGTATGTATACATATATATGTATATATATTTATATTTTATATATATATATATATATATATATATATATATTCATATATATATATATATATATATATATATATATATATATGTGTGTGTGTGTGTGTGTGTGTGTGTGTCTGTAAAGCAATGCATACCCCGCGCAAATGCACGTACACACGCTTACTGGTGTTTATATATGCTTAAATCTGCTTACTAGTGCCTTATTCATTATGACACTGACACTTCGCTCCGGTTAACTTTTAATTGTCATTTTGCAGATTATACAGTAGACAGATGTCGCAATATGGAAAATGTTCATGTACAGATTACTGATGGTAAATGGTATATGATGCAGTGGGATTCGGAACGGGAATGTCTGTTCGTTAGGCAGTTGCTCTAACCAATATACTATTGCTGTGTTGCTTCATTTGCATATATACCCATATACCCATGGCTCCTGGTTCCCCAAACAACCACCCCAATGCCTCCCTAACACTGCAGTCATCCATTCTCCAGTTGGATTTGCGGTGTATCCACACCACTACACATTGGCCACTCCCTACTCCTATAGACCGATCCCTTCGGTTGACTCAGTCCACGTATCCTCAGGACTCCCAAACTTTTAGTCCACAAACATTGGTGACATGAGCGACCAAAAGGACACTATTTGCAATTTTTGGGTTGTCCCACATGGGACACGCATGTGTTTATGTCAAGATTAGACTCTATACTTCATTACATCCTTGCTCCCGTTAACATGACACTACAATAAATTAATAAGTATGACTATGTGGTACCGCACACGTTACAAATGAAAGCCTAATTATGTACGTGTCCGGTGTATTTCTTTTACAAATAGACCGGTTTAGTAATTGGTGTGGCCGTAGCAGGTAGATTACAGGAATGATTCCATGTGTGGGAAAGTCCTCATATTTGATCTTTTTCAGCACAGCACTAACTTCGGACATTGTACACACTTTTGCGTTTTAGAAGTTTCGTCCCTTCCCTCTTATGCACAACCTATTATTCTATCTACTGTCGTGGTTTGTAAGGGCACATTCATGTTATTTATATCTGCAAATGGAATGAATGTGTTACAGAGAATGTACTTCTACATATTGATGTCTGCATGTGTGTATGCATATATACTTATAATGAACTCGCTGTCCTCCAAGGGCGGTCCAATTAGAACCAGCCAATCCAACCCTGGCATGCCTGGCTCCATAATTTCATACCCATAGTTCCTCCGACCCACCCGAGTTCAACATACATGCATACCATCCATTGTCCAGTTGGTATCGCAGCCATGACACACCTCCACACATTGCCCTCTCCCGAGCGTTAAGGGCCTTACACTTATGTTGTCCCAACCCATGTATTCTCAGGCTCTCCCACCATTTAGTCCTTGAACATACCTGCCCTTGCTTGTGTAATGGTCAGATGGCCAAATAGCCTATCAATTTTTGGGTAGTCCCACCAGGGACTACCCTCTGTGTGTAAAGTAGACTTAGCAGATCAACAGTGTTACTCCCACTGGTAATATCCTGCCTGTGGTGTGAGTAACAGTGCTCTTCTCACTCCTGTCCAGCTTGATATGACATACTGACAGCTATATAATACTGGGGTTGCTGTTGATTCCCTTCTCATTCCTTTTGTATGCTTTATTGTTACATTGTTCTTTCTTCATATATATATATATATATATATATATATATATATATATATATATATATGTATAAATGTATATATATATATATTTATATGTATATATATATATATATATATATATATATATATATATATATATACATATATATTCATGCCCTCATACATATTAATATTGCGCTGCTGCACCATCTGTAGTGAGGATGCTCGGCGCAAGGTTAAAACCGTCCTTGCGCCGAGCTTCTTGAATCCCAGGGAGAAACGCAATGTTCTCTCATTATTTACTGATTCCAATCAATGATTTGCCAGAAAGCCATACATTTTATGAGGAACAGACATTCTGAGAAATTCTGGACTGTTGAGAGGTATGCCATGTGAGTTATGGCCCAGTCTGTGTAAGGAAAATAAAAATTGGGTTATGGGACTTCATGACCACATGAATGTGACAGGGTATGAAATAAGTACAAGGATTTTTTATAAACGTTGATGCAGAAGCAATTCAAGCTGGAGCATATATGAGATTAGATGGCTCATCTACCTGAAAATCTTTCTACAACAACCACATGTAAATTATCCAAGAACTTTGACCTAACTGAAGGACTCTCTACAATAGCCACATATAAAGTAATCTTACGTGTTTTTGCATGATTGCTAATAACTGATACCAAATAAGGTGTCAGGATTCTATTTAAAAGATCTCAGTCCAATCACAGTTAACATCTTAGAAAAGCAAGACAATTTTAAGAAAACAAATCAAAATAAAATCAATAAATGCAACTACATCAAAATATTTACAAAACATAGAAGTTTGACATGAAAATGAAGCACTGAGCACAATTTGTGAAACTGCACATACAGAATTATAAATATGAAAGTTTGTGAATATCCAAATGCTCATTGTAAATACAAATGTTTGCAGTTTACTGCTAAACACAATGACCTTAGGGCAGTATATCTAGGTTCCTGATGGAATTGATGGTTAATCATGACTGTGATCTCAAAACTACAGGGCTAATCATGTCTGCTAAGCTGAAGCAGAATAAGAAAAGTACTAGTGAATGAGAAGAACTGTACATCAGCCTGGGAACGCTCACATCCCTAAGCTATAAATACGGATTCATTCTTTACATTCATTGGTAAATTGTAGTAGATTAAATGGTTTTAACATTGTACAAGCCTTTGAGAAGAGAACACAAGGGTTGTTTTCACATGCTTTTTCATTTTTTCTAGGTTGACCTTAAAAGCAGACCTCTACAGTGTAATGTTCTCCTTATCCTTGTGTCTAAACAGATGAAGACATGCATCCATTTTCTCCTCAGGCCTATAGTTTTTATTGTTCTAAATGCATTGCCTCTCTGAAGTGACATTAGCATGTTGGATATGAAGCCTCAAAAGACTGGTCCTTAAACGGCATGGTTTTGAAGGCTGTGGTCGAGTTTGATGAGCTCTCACAGATGTAAATCCAATTTAAATGAAAGTTTTAAACAGATAAAGGAGCAAGCAGACTCTAGAGAATGTTTTTAACAGCAAACAACTAAGTTATATGATACACTCCTTGGCAGGAAATCAGAACAAACACAAACAGATGTTTAACAAATGGAGAAAATTTCCATCTAATACCTCACACATGGTGAAACCAGATAGAAAAGATTTACAAACAGTGTGACAGTAAAAACCTTACTTCTCAGGCCCTGTGAAGCAAACAATTTTAGTACAACCATGCAGATTAGTTTATAGCTATAAAATACAGTAAAAAGTATGCAGCAGACAATAAAAGTGCTGTAAATATCTATAATAAGCAATAACTAGTAAAAATAAGCAAAAAACAGGATACTTAATGTTATATATCACAGATCAGAGTTTTGCTCAGTGCCCTTCCTCCGGTTACCTCTGTGTGAAATGGCAGAAACACTCACAAGGTTACTTCTTAAGTAACAGAAAGTTGAAACCTGAAATAACTTTAAAAAAAAAATTGAAAGTACCAGTGAGGTGCTTACTCCAAGCCGTAGTCCAGGTAAGCACTACACTCTCACTGAAATGCAAAATAGCTTTTGCTAAACTAAGATGGCCTGGAACATGTGCTCAGACACACAGCCTCTCCTCTTTCACTCTCCTCTTACCTCCCAACACTCAGACTTGCAAGAGATGCACTTTAATATCCAAACTGGAAGCCAAATACTCTCCAGCCAAGACCGGAATAGCTTGTCAAGAGTAGAAGGTCAAATCGTGCACCACAACACATGGAACACATAGCCCTCCAGAGCACACACCAGTACTGCCTTCACAAAAAAACACAAACCACACACCCACCTTCACTGAGACTCTCAGTAAACATCTACCCAAACAACAGAGACCTCCAAGGCAGAAATGCACTCGACCACCACAACACAACACTAATCATGAGACACATAACTCTCCTAAACAGTGTGTCACTCAACCAAAGCCCATAAGGCAAAACACTTACCCAATACACTAATCATAGTTTACTCAATAGTATTCATCTGACAGTTTAGCAGCATGATAGCAAAGATAATTGGAAGAGCCATGTAACTATCCATGCACATAACACATGTAATATCCACCTCTCTAGTATCGTTTGCAAGCAATAACAGCTGTACATGTGTACATGTTATGCAAATGTGTAGTGACCCTTATTACAGGGTTGGTCCTCTCTAGTATCGTTTGCAAGCAATAACAGCTGTGCATGTGAACATGTTATGCAAATGTGTAGTGACCCTTGTAACAGGGCTGGACCTCTCTAGTATTGTTTGCAAGCAATAACAGCTGTACATGTGTACATGTTATGCAAATGTGTAGTGACCCTTGTTACAGGGTTGGACCTCTCTAGTATCGTTTGCAAGCAATAACAGCTGTGTATGTGTACATGGTATGCAAATGTGTAGTGACCCTTGTTACAGGGCTGGACCTCTCTAGTATTGTTTGCAAGCAATAACAGCTGTGCATGTGTACATGTTATGCAAATGTGTAGTGACCCTTATTACAGGGCTGGGCCAAATCGATATGTGCACACCTACATAGAGTGGATATTGAGAGTAGAGACACACTGGTTGAACTACCAGGTTTGTGTAGCCCAACCTCTCATTGCCAACCTAACAGCCACTTGCACATACTGTATGTAAGGTAGTGCACAGTACTGGTAATGAAACAGGTTGCATATCATCTTTAACACCAGTGTAACATCTGCAGTAGGAGTGTAAGATGTAGGAGACAGCTGCCCATGTGTAATAGCTGCTTCATAGGTGATTGCTCACACTATCTGATTATATCCTGATCATGTTGATAGTGGCATCAGAGCCTATTGATACATGACTCTGTTTGGAGAGTATGTGTCTTTGCCCAACAGAGCTCATGGTCCTGGTGGATATGTGAGTATATTCCCAGAGAAGGAAACAGACCTGCAGACACTTGCATCATCTGTAATCAACTAACAGGATGTGATGTGCTCCTTAGAGGACGATTGCTGCTAAAGGTAGCTACAATGTTTCTGTAATAGGCAGTGCTGTCAGTCCATAACACAAATATTTACATGTGAGCATCACTGTCTAAAAAATCTTCATAAGCAATAAGTAAACTAAATACAGTACTTGGTACTTGTAGTATGGAATGCTCATACAGGTATGTCCCCTAGTCAGCCACTGGTGTTTACTAATGTCAGCTTTGTGTATGTGGCCATCCTGGGGGAATGTAATCTCTATGCCATGTACACTGCCAAACCAACCTAACACCACGCCCCACACATTGTTTGGGATGCAGCTACAGGGATAAGCTGGAAGGCAGCCAAGTCTACAGCCATGACTGGACAGTCATGAGGTGTAGGTTAACACATGCAGCTCATCAACACAACCAACACATACCCTTACCAGAACATAGTAAGGACACCCACATACACTACCAGAAATCATACACATTCACAGACGCTTCTAAGTATCTGGCCAAACAAGTGACCCCCCCAAGCAGGAAGAGACAGACACCGAAATAAACAAACTGTATGACATAGTTTGCATAATTGTGCCACACCTCAGAACATGTGACTGGAAACATGCCCAACAATACTCATTTGTGAATGCAAACTCTAGCACTATGTTACACACCAACATATATGAAGGCATACATACTGTCAGCTGCCTGTCTGCCATGATTAGCCACATACCCATACACTCAGATTACCTTTTGAACTATACACATGACTCTGGCATATTCCATGTTGTTATGCAGAACCTGTGATGCAGTAGCCTAGACTGCATGGAAACACATATAGGAACTGCCAGGTCTTGTATCCCATGCAGGTATGTCCCAAGGCCTGGGTAGCATTCTGCCATTGGCCAGAATGATACTGCAGTGCTGGGACAAAAGGATTGTATTCCACAATTGTCTAGTATAATGGTGCAAGCAAAGGGTATCCAGTATCTGTCTGCCTGGGATAACATGGTTGACAGACCATGATGCTTTGACAGACTGGGCCTGCACCTGTCACCCCTGGGAATCTGGATACTACCTAGGGCTCATGCTTCCCCTATAGTGCCTTTGTCATGCACAGTTCAGGTGAGGATTCACTGCTGTTACAGGGACAGCCAAGCAATAAACTGCGGGTTTTGCTACACAATGATACATGTTAAAAACACCATACGGACACACATATGTCAATCCCTAACATGGAGAACATATCTGTGCAGTGGCTGGGACATGTTTCAATGCTCCGGAGAGCACACCCGCACGACCATGTTATAACACATACCTCACCGCTTGCCCATTATCCTTTATTGGAACACACAGGCCGCAGGTGTGTCCATATTCCTGAAGGATATGTACACCCCCACGCTAGTTGCACTTGCATAACTTTAGATGCATTATGCTGAGTAACTACCTTTGTGCCAAAGTAGATTTCAAATTGCACCTTGCGACAGATCACCCACCAGTACACCCCCACGCTAGTTGCACTTGCATAACTTCAGATGCATTATGCTGAGCAACTACCTTTGTGTCAAACTGGAATTCAAATTGCACCTTGCGACAAATCACCCATCAGTACACCCCCACGCTAGCTGCACTTGCATAACTTCAGATGCATTATGCTGAACAACTACCTTTGTGCCACAGTAGAATTCAAATTTCACCTTGAGACAGATCACCCACCAGGCCGCGGATTTCCCAACTGTCATTATGTGCTGTAATGAGGAAGATTAGGTCTGAGACAGAACCATAATAATGGCTACTCTCAACTATTCCATTATGAACTGGGAAGACTCCTCATGTACCAACACCTGCGCTCAATGCATGTTGGATTCCATCAACCCCACTGACCTGGATCACAGTAGTCACACAAACAGGGCTAACAGTATGCTACACATAGTTAGTCTCCAATGCCAATGTTATGTTTCCTAATAGCAGATTGGTGACTGTCATGGCACCTATGCAGATGGACAAAGCATGTGCAAATGCTGAATCCTACACAAATGAACCTTAAGCAGTCACATATGTGCAGTGATTGTGCCATTGAAACTGAACCAGGATTCAACCCAATACAAACAAGAAGGGAAACTGGTGGTACCATGCTTTAAACTGTACCACAGAAGGTAGTAACTGTTGCAAGAGTGAACACACATGAGTGTAGGTGATCCCTGGTCAGCCTCAGTAAGATGCAGATACACCATATACATCCACACAAAGCTACTGTGAAACTAATCAGCCACATATTATGAGGCCAAGCACAGAGCATTCTATAGCTGTGTCATTAATCGTAATGGCAACGACAAGACCTGCCGTGCTGCACAGCACTATGGCATGGGAAGTACTGCACCTACAGAAATAGCACCCATTCATCCAGATAGGGTCTTGGAGAATCTAAACCTACTCCCACCCCCCCAACAGGTACACTTAGTAATATATCCATGTACACTACAGGGCCCCTGTAATAACGACTATGCAGGTAAAAGCTTCACTCTCTAAAGCCATACATACAGCTTTCATGGGACCTGTCAACATTCCAGGGTGTATCCTACACAAATGTAAGAACATTCAGCTATCCACATACACATCATGTTCAATCATAGCTCCATGTCAGGCTGTGTACACACCAAATGGTGCACAGCAACAGTTTTCACACCCCACAAAGGGGGGACACCACTGATAATGGGAAATAGTGCTCAACTACCATGCTGAGTCTGGTCTGTAAGGCCATGAACCATGATCAATGTATTTGATGTACTCAGTCAAGATGTAGATGACAGTAGGGTTGATCCACACTGCATTTCATAACCTTGCCAGGTTGTAGGACACCATCATCCATACTGTATTCCAGCTACACTCAGTAAACTAGGTGTATATTCCTATGTCACAGTAGTGGTTGGCAACTGGACTGCTGGCAGAACCAACACTACAGAAGGTGTCTGACTAATACACGCACATCAAACCAGTGCTAGCCAAAGTAATGCAGGGTTCATTCCTGGTACTCCCGCTTTTTTGTTATCTATACCACGCAGACTAACACAAAAGGCATCAGCCTATTGATGTTTGCAAATGAATATGAACTAGGAGCAATAGTCGACTCAATGTGTGCTGTGTTCAACATACAGAAGGACCTTAGTGTGTCAGATGTGTGGTGTGTGACGTATGGTCACAATCTGACAGCTAAGTATTGCATTGTCATCCTTTATGTTACAAACTCTGTACCCATGAACTACCACCCAGGCAGCGATCAACTTAATGGTAACTGTGTGTATGGGATGCAGCTGGACAGTACTCTTTCCTTTGATAGTTACTTCACCACACCAGACAGGTAGTTGTATGTGGCACCCCTAATCATGACAGGGTGCCATCCAGGAATGTAGAGATAATTGATCAGCCATACTCAACACCCATGTGATCCATAATAGATCACATATTTCCTTTATGGGTTATTGCCCATGTGTAGATGGCCCTATACTGCCCTTCCCAATCCCTAGCTGCACTATGTAGCATGCGGCATACCCTGAATAAAGCCATGTCCAACCCTGTGGCGTTGGACATATTGCACTTAACATATCCTGATTCAAATAAACACATACTTCATGGACATCCACCTTTCTAGTACAAGGATCACAACATGCCTGACAGATCTCTGTCCCATAAACTTAACATACTCTTGCCATACTATGCATCCCTGTCCAGCGAAGCTGCACATCACCCCTCTCTGTGACATGGTGTGATGACCACATGCCAAATATATCAGTAACCCTGTGGATCAGTTTTGTGGCACTACTTGAAATGGCCACTGAAACTTACATGCCTGTTGCCTACAGCTTGGTACCCTGTCTGCCTAGGCTCATAAACGGCCCAGGGCATACAGCCAACTAAATCTCTATGACCATACATGCTATAATTGATATCCAACCCTGCAAATACCATCAGGCAAGCTATTGTCCCATGTGTTACACATGTGCAACACAGGCAATACATGGCAGGATGCTACACAGCTTTAGAGTGCCATGTGGATGTATATGGCAAAACACATACATGCTTGCAAGTCTGAAGGGATACAGGTCATGTCCCTAATGGCTATGTATGACTATATATGTGACATATACACAGCATTAACTTCAATTGCATTAATGTGAACACATCCAGGCATGTGCTGATAGGTAAAGACACCAGTACAGGCAAACAGACATGCCCAATTCAAGACAACATCCACATGGTGTATGAGCAATGTCATCATATGACACACACATATATAGCGATAACATCACATCACCATTAAGTGTCAAACGTGTGTAACTTATAAATGTCAGTGGTGTTAGTGTCATGTAGATTTGCAAAGACGTATTTGTAATCTTAATAAATGTGATACACATGTATGTTCAGCTGTACTGCTGTACTTCTCTGTGAGTTACTGTGACCTGTCTCCATCATTATGTGTTCCAGGTATGCCACGTAGCAGACTGCCAGTGTACAGTGCTTGGAGGATGAGGTCCTCGTCCCAAACCTGCTCGACAACCCCACCACACTCTTCAGCCATGTGCCACAGGATGCACAGCAGCCGGATGCCCTGTGGGAGGAACTCTACAGGAGGGTAAATGATGTTGACGTTCACAATCGCACATATCAGCTGGTGCGCCGGCACTGCACTGACCACATAAGATGGGCAAAACAGCGTGCAAATGCAATCGCCAGAGAACACAGGTGGGGGGGGGGCCACTCACCCAGCCTCCACTCACACGTACCGCGGAGCTACTGGCCAACCTAGGGACAACTGCAGACCTCCATCCACAAGCTTTAGCTGGTATTGTGGAGGTGGGTGTCTCTCAACCACTGAGCCTTGAGTTGCTTGGTAAGTCACTACTGCACATATAACACAACTATATTTCACATAGTTACATGTGTTACTGTACAATATGTAATGTAACATCATATGCAAGGCATGTATGCACACATGCTATAGTCTGCTACTCTATGTATGCACAGATGTGCATACTCCATAATATAGTGTATTGTACTGGCTTATGTGCTAACATGGACATTGCACCCTGTAGCTATCACACAGGTGTGTATAATGATCTTACTGCTGTGACACTCCTGTTTAGGTACCTCTGGCATTTTGCAGCGACAGCAGCCTGTGTCAGGTGAGATTGTTATTATTTACCAGGCTTGATAATGCACAGAACATATTAATTGCATGCTGTCTGCCATAACACACGTACACATAATGTATGGTGGTCCTGGTAATGGACACTGGTCAGACCTGCAAAGCATCACAGTGTTTACCCATGTGAAACAATTGAAGACTATATGAAACACCTACACTAAACCTTCCAAACTGTCATTGCCAGATGTGTGGACAACAGTGAATACAATGGTGAAGGTGTGTTCTACTGTAGGGACAGGTACTACATATCAGCATTACACATGTTGAGAATACGAACAGTACTGTACAGGGAGCATATGTGTGCACACACTCTAACTGTGTTAGAGGTGGAGTATGCCCAGCCCACAGGATGCACCCTTGTGGATTATACCCTTGCTTTGAATGTCACACAATGTCATGTGCTATCTGACATGTCCATGACATGTAGTGGGCTGACTGCAACACTGCTCAACTATCCTGCAAAACATGTCTCACATCCCATACATACTACCCTTTGTCTGCATAACCCTGTCCTCAGTGGAGCATATGACATCTATGGGTGTATGTCATATGGGATAACAATGACATGTGAAATAATATGGCCATCACAACCATTGGACAGAACATGTGTACACACGGCCATGGAGGATGGCCAGAGACATGAAGCAGCACACACAGTAGAAGTGATGTACATGTAAAATAAGATGGCCATCACAACCATTGGACAGAACATGTGTACACATGGCCATGGAGGATGGCCAGAGACATGAAGCAGCACACACAGAAGAAGTGATGTACATTTGTGTACACCCTGTTGAACATTGGCTCAACACAATACAACTATGGCCTTTGTGTAATGGTGATACTGCAGATGTGAAACAGTAAACATCATACAGGCCTGTGCACAGCTTGTGTAGGCATAACATGAAACCACCCCATAACATGTCTTGAACATCTTGAGTGTATCACGACATGAAAGCATTCACCTATACAGTATCCAAACACATACATGTGTTGCACAACATACACATACAACCACATCAGGCCACAGATACAGTACATTCACCTTGCTGGTGTCAGACATCACTGTCATGCCTGCTCCTCATGTGTGTGAGGTACACAGATGGCATGTGGGACATAGAGTACTGCTAAGTTAGCAATGTGTGGGCATAGTGGTCAGGCATCAGTAATATGTTTGCAGATGTGCAGAGGTATCATCCGTATACCCTTTTGTGACCTGTGTCACGCATTCCACATTAGGGTTTAGTATGTATACACCTCAGTGACGTGGGTCATATTCCACATTAGATATATATTGCATGTGAACATAGTCTTGGCTATGAACTGTGTCAGTAGCTCACACTGTATAGTAATTGTGAAGCCACGGGATGCTTTGCAATGGCTATGCACATCAGCTGAATGTGCAGTATGTCCCTGCATATTTGTAGGGTGGACAAACAACATTGCATCAGCTGAAGGCCCATGTTAGTATAACACATGTATGCATGTCATTCAACACGTCAGCAGAAGACATGTCATACTACATGTGATTGGCAAGGTCATATACCACACAGCAGGCCGGTGTACTGTAAACCTGTGCTGGTCTGTGGCACCATTGCAAAGTAGGGACAGCCATGTCAAACATGTGTGTACAGCCCCATGCACAATGTCTAGACTCAGCTCAGAGGCAGGCAGAATAATGTTGAACAGACATGCACTGCTTTGGGGGAGATATGCAAGCTAGGGCTCAGTCAAACATAGTATGCAGTCGACATACCCTACTGGTCATGTCCTCACACATAGGGGCTGTAGCCAACACAAAGCATCAGTGGCAGATGTACAAAGGTCAGTGATGGTCTGTTAACATGTGGAGTATGTTGCACACACCATGGTAGTGCGGTGCAATGGTGCAAAGTGCATGCATTGTCTTGCAGGTATGGGACATAGACTACTAACACAAATGGTGCAATACAGGTATGTATGCTAACCGCCACTATAATTGTGTAAGGTGCATGCCGTCTGTTATAACACATGCATGCTGTTGTGTGCAACTCAGGGATGTATGATAACTACCACTATAATTGTCTAAGCTGAAACTATAATTGTCTAAGCTGAATGCCATCTGTCATATCACCTGCATGTATCGTGTGTGTCTGTGTGTCTGTGTGCCTGTGTGTCTGTCTATGTGTCTGTGTTTGTGTGTGTGTGTCTATGTGTGTGTGTGTGTGTGTGTGTGTGTGTGTGTGTGTGTGTGTGTGTGTGTGTGTGTGTGTGTGTGTGTGTGTCTGGTATAACTTGTAATGTACGGTTCTTGTCTTCCCCTCACAGGTGTTGATGTAGGTGTGTTGCCCTCCTGCAGTCCACCTGATGTCAGTGTCCCCACAGAATCTAGCAGTGATGATGATAGTATGATTGAGGCACAGGCAGGATTGTCAGGGACTGAATCTATGCCATTGGTTGCCATTCCACCTGTCTCTCCCTCATCCTCGTACACAGTTCACCTGCCTACACATACCCTATCAGCAATGGCCATAGAGGAAGGACACTTGGTGGGTGGTAGCATGGAACCAGGAAGTGTGAAGACTATGGAAGGTGTGCCTGCACACCATGATCCCAGTCAACTGACTGGTGATGTCCCACACAGGCATGTGCCCAGCGCTGCTCGTAGGAGGACCACTGGCCAACATGCCCCTGCGAGACAAAGCACATCAGCTGGAGTCACCAGACGTATGTTTAGGGCTGTAATGGAGGCACAGGCATGTGCTGAATGGCACAACAGAGAAGGTCCGAGGCTTCAGAGGGCTACTGTCCATTCATTAACTGACAACATCCAGGCACTTGCAAACGCTCACCATCATCTTGCCGATGTTTTGGATAGATGATTGGGTGACATGGTGGGAGTCCTTGACCGTGGCATGTCAATCCTTGAGCATCGAATGTCTGTGCTGGAACATCTGGTGGGAGTGAAGCATCGGGCACGTGGACATAGGTCAGCTACATCACATGTTGAAGGTCTACATGAACATGCTACTGCACATGCCCGCTCCCATAGTGGCAGTATCAGCAGCAGTGCAGCTGGTGCTGTGCAGTCCACACCAGGACACAGCAGGCCACGTGCACATGGTCCTGGATGGTCCAAACAGAGACACGATTCCAGTGGACATGCATCATCAGACAGTACCCAATCTAGACCTCTACCTGGTAGTGCCCGTGCAACCCCTGGCAGGCGAAGGTCATGTGGCCGTGGCCGGACACCATGAACTGTGAAACCTGCCTTGTACAGTCTGCAGCTGTCGATAATTCCCCTGTGTAGGCCAGCCACATGCCAGACCTGTGTGCATGCATACACACACACCGAAAACAAATGTAGGGCACCTCAACACGCACACATGCATAACATCCATACATGCCCAATGATATCACAGGCCCTAACACACACATGATGTCATCCAATGGCACAGCCTAGGCCTCTGGCATACATTATCACCCTGTGCATATGATGATGCCTGTGCTGCATCCCTATCATCCACACCATCAGGGCAGAGACATGCTCATATGGTCTGATGCACAGGGTGAACATACTAGGCAAACAATTGTAGATTAATATTGTTGAGTAGTGTTGACAGGCAGCAGACATACCATGTATTACAGTTTTAGAATGCATTTTGTACGTTTGACAGTATGTATCATGTGTAACAACACTAACAGCATGTTGATCTTGACATTCTGCCTTCCTCTTTCAGGTGTAGTTGCATGTGCCGGGGGATGTCGGTGTTTGCGGTTAGTGTCCCATATGTATATGTTGACTACCCACAGGTCAGTATGACAATACCTGCATGCACTTTGTAGCTTCCACATCACAGTTATATTCTCCTATGTTTCAATTATGTTTACTGTTCTAATGATCCAAGAGCATGATAGCTGTGTAGTAAGTTACTGTGTTCAGAGCCATCACATCCATAGTGGGTGACATCACAGGTATAGTTACCTGGACCAGGGAGGAGGTAAACGAGTGGTATGCCGGATGACAAGGGTAAAGGCCAGTGGAAATAGTGGCTTCTCATTGGGAAGCAGTAATACCCACTGCCATGACAGCATGCAAACACAAACACACCCACACACTCAGGGATTCACAGACACAGTAACACACACTCTGACACAGACACACAGTTTACAGTGTTCGGATGAAAACACCTGCCTATGTGCATATCATCATTATAGTACTACGCAATTACAAGATGCACCACAGAGATTACACATGTACAGGTAGTTGGAATGGCCTAAGATCGAGGACATCGACAGGGATACTACAGTTCAGTGAGTGTATGTGGGGAGGGGTTCCATCAGTAGGCTATGTAACAACAGGTCACACCCCAGGGTGTACATATTAACAGGGATACTAGATTGCATTGAGTGGATGGGGAGGGGGCATTAATATTTTACTGTGATAAAATACAGCCTCACTTCTGGGAACGGACAGCCACACACACACACACACACACACACACACACACACACACACACACACACACACACACACACACACACACTGTGGCATTCACAAAGATATACACCTATGCCACATACATACAGACACTTTACATGTGTGAGGTTCAAACACCTGCCTATGCCTTTCTTTCTACACTTCACTCTGTACTGGTGTCAACAACAGTGTTCAGGAGAGGGATAACATGTGCAATGTAATCCCAACCATATGTGACATATATGGATACACACACACCCACATGTGCCAGTACTGTGAATCAAACACCTGCCTATCTCATGATAAGTATTACAGAAGCACAGCACTATCGCATCTGGTACAAAGCTTACTGACTCTTTCCTTTGCCAACTGTGCTGATATATGCACAATATATGCACAGGGGAGGTATTACTGTTACAGGTGTCATGAAGTTTGCCTTCAGTGTCACACTTAGAGCATTTTACATTGTCTGTCTTCCATTTCAGTTAAAAAAACCTGACCTTAGCAGTTAAACAGGTTATTGTAGGATTGGTTGTAACACACCAGTGAGCTGTCCTCAGTAATCAATCATCTGCAAAGAAGCCCCACCACTTAGTAATCATGTCCAAACATCTGTCCATACCTCATGTACGGCTTACTGTACTTACAGCATATCACCATATATAGTTGGCCATGCTGAGGCTGTATTGCAACAGCATGATGTACTAAGACAACCATCACCTTCAGACATCAGACACTGCACAAACATGGAATCTACACAAACATCAATACATGTACACATATGCGGTCTACATCAGTAAGTGCACGAGCAGGTCAGGAGGATACATGCCACACCTTCCCCACACCATGTGTGAAACATAGTCGACCATTACACCATAATGGGTGTTGTATTCATGTACTGGTAGGACACCACCACCTTCACAGAGTAGCCAAGTGTACATATATGACTACAGCACATATCAGCGAGACACACACAGCATACTCCATATCATGCTCCTACAAACTGTTACTTGACAGTGCCATGGTGAAGTCAGGGCACTGTAATGGTCAACAGTGTGCACATCATATTTGCCACACACACCTCATGTTTACTGGAAGAGTGCCAGCAATGTGCTCTGTTAGAGCTAGGCAGTACACTCATTCAAGCATGTGCGAGGTCTGTGGCTTGCAAACATCTCATCCTAGCATGTAATGGCTATTTTGGCATGAAGGCTAATGTCCAGACAGCACACAGCATGCATGGCTTGCAATTGTTGACATGGGGTATATGTAGGAGCTGTGGCCACACATGGCTGTACATGTCATAAACATATCACCTGTGACTACTCAGGAACATAGAGAGCAGAGCTGGATTTCCCTGAGTCTGTCAATACAGGCCTTTTGTAGGTCCTATGATCCTGTTATTTGGGTATGTTTGTAGGCATTGCATTAGGTGGACATGTCTAAAGACATACATGCTACATGGGGTGTTGTATGATATGATAGGTATCATGGGTGACCAGTAGAGAGGGAATATTACCTATGTTAACATACATATCAAACTTTATGTACTGTTAGCATGCTATCTGCCATGTGCATGTGTGTAATGACTGTAGCCACCTGTATGTAGAAAGGATAACGAAAGCTATGGTAACGTCATTTATGTAGTATGAGTGTGGGATGTACATATCCAGGGCAGGTACAGTTAGGTCATATCCAACCATGAGGGTGTTGTTTACTGGTGTACAGCAACAGTTGATCGTGTTAATGCTGACAACATCTGAGGGACCCTGGTATGTGTACAACTGAGCTGGTTACAAACAGTGGTATTATTGCATTGTATAACACATTATGCAGCTGTGTCTGTACATGGATACTTTGCACAGCTGATGTAGGCCTAGGTACAGTCCACCAATCAAGGGTTATCTGGTGGTCTACCATACTATGTCATACCACATATGGATGTGTGTTGGTAGTCTGGGGACAAGGTGGTGGAGGTATATGAGGATACAACCTAGAATGCAGCATTTGCCACTGTCACCTGTACCTGACTCATCTGTGATGCATTATGTCGGAGTGGTCTTCACATGTGAGTAGCCTTTATGAATATGTGCACACACCACCTGGAATGGTCCATGCCACTGTTATGGTCCACATGTCTGGATCTGAGTAATATGGAGTTAGTGCAATTGTGCACTACAGAGCCTTCAGCCAGGTGTTCCTCACTGCACAGATGTCAGTATTCCCCATTGTAGGTTCTACATTGAGCAAATGGATTACTAAAGCCACACATCTAGCACTGGTTAGCATAAGCATTCAATGCAATTGTCATGTAGGTTCAGGGTGTTACTTCTGGGTGCAGGACATTTGCCTTGGAATGCAGCTATATGGGTAAATGCGACCTAGGTATTATCCACACACACGTAAAACATGGATGTATGTGCTCTGTGTTAAGGGCTTGTTGTTCAGTCATGACAGCCCAGAATGACAGACGCTGGACAACCTCATAATAATAGCAGGACATTGGCTCATTATTTTGGTCTGGCAGTTGCCACTCATACCATGACATCACTGCAAGTGGCAGTAATGTTCTTGGTAGCAAATGCCTCATGTAAGGTGATGGACAGCAGCAGAAATTGTATATATGACCAATGTGAAATATACTTAGGGTAGCAGTCCTGCTAATAATGACAACTATTAACACAGCCGGGAGAGGTCATCTTGACACCTGCACCTCTGTACCATTACACAATGTGGCTCACACATTATGCTTGCACATGTCACTGTTCCATGTATAATGCCACTGTCCACAACCTGCTATCAATGTATGCCTTTCAGGGCAGCAAGGTGTGTGACACATTCTGTAAGTAGCATCCACCTGTGTGACTCAGGTAACCTATTGTCTGTCACGTCCACACATGCATGAATGTTTATACTTAACATATACATGTCAGTACTTCTTTTACATGTATGCATGTGTATCACATAGCACAGACACAGATATATCATTTACAGGCCACATACAGGTATCAGGTAGTAAACCAGTATGATGTGCATATATACTGACAGGTAAGATGTACATAGCTGTAAACCTGTGTGTTTACAATAGGAGTCCATTATAACATGTTCTGTACATGTAAGTGTATGAGCATGCATACTGTGGCCTTCTGTGGTTAGAAACAGAGTGCATCCCAAACAGCCCTTTGCTACTAAGTGTATGAGCGTATCCATTGCCACCTTGTGTAATTTGAGTCAGTGCATCCAACAAGCCCTTTGTTACTAAGTGTATGAGCATGCCCAGTATAACCTTGTGTAGTTGTAGTCATAGTGCATCCCAAATGGCCCTGTGCTACTAAGTGTATGAGCATGTCCACTGTAACCCTGTATAGTGATAGTAGTTGTCCAGTCTACAGATGGCCATACTCCAGTTCAGGTTCCTGTTGTGCTACAACTATACCTCTCAGGCCTACCTGCAGATGATGTGTCTTATTTGTGCATACAGGTTGTAATCGACACCTACTTTAAACACACAGGTTTACAGCTAGGTACTTTGTGACTGTCAGTCTCGCTGTTGTTGTTTTCAATCTTAGAAGGGCAGTCTGAGTGCCTTGGAATGTGTAATTTATGTGGCGCGTCTCGTAACTGCGTAGTACTGCAATAGTGATCTGTAGATAGGCAGGAGTTCTGATCCAACCACTGGCAACTGTGTTTGTGTGTGTGACAGCAAATGCTTGTGTGTGTGTGTGTGTGTGTGTGTGTGTGTGTGTGTGTGTGTGTGTGTGTGTGTGTGTGTATGTGTGTGTGTGTATCAACAAATGCCTGAGTGTGTGTTTCAGCAAGTGGTTGCGTGTGTGTATTTGTGTCTGCATCCTGTCATGACAGTGGGTTTTGCTGCATTCCAAAAAGATACCTCCTTTTGCACTGGCCTTTATCCTTGTTATCTGCTAAACCTCTCTCTTCCCCCCTCCTCACTGCAAGTAATTGGGACTGTGATGTCACCCAGCTTCAGAAGTGGAATCAGAGTAAGTGTAATTGTATGTGTTCTGTGGCACATACCCCAACTGCATACCACTGTACTAGTTACCTTTACATAGGCAAGACGTGTATGCACAATACTGGCAAGTGTGTGCGTGTTTGTGTGTGTGACTACCCTGTAGCCAGGCATACATATGTGTAATGTCTCTTAGCACACCATGGTAGCCATCTGTCGTGACCAGTGTCTACAAAGTTTTACATAGTTAGGAATGGTAAAGAATACACAGTCAAGCACGACTACAGTTGGGTATGTTATTTTCCTCTGCCACTGTTGAGCAGTGACACAGAAGTGGTCACTGAGGTGTAAGTCCATACCCATCATTCCCCCACCCTAATTCCACAATCCCTGGGGTAGATTACATTAGCCATCATTCTTTACCCCATCTTCCACATACACAACAACCATCCCTTCTCTGGTGAACAGCTTAAGATTTAAATGTTATAACACAAGAGATGCCTCTGTTTTGTGTACACGTCAGTTCCTTTGGAACCCTTCTGTGTCACAAAGGGTGTTCAGACGTGTATGTGTACATATATATATATATATATATATATATATATATATATATATATTTACAAAGGTCAGTGTATTCGGGCGGCTCGTATGACCTCCGAGTACAATGATGTCTTGAGAGAGATTGAGCATATTCAAGACATGATTAAAATGAGGGGGTACCCAGAATTGATGCTTAAAAACATCTCTAGGTATGTAGTGAAAGAATGGGGTAAAAAAATGTCCCCCATTATTAGGTAGAGAGTTTAATAACAACAAAGAACTAACTGTTGAAACTAACAAATTCGGGAGAGCATGCATTTTGGAATATTCACCTTACGTACAATTTATTAAAAAAATTATTAGAAACAATTGGAATTTGTTACTTATAGATGATGAAGTAAGTAACATGGTAGGGACTTCCCCGATATTTGTATATAAAACAGGCCCTAACATAAAAAAGAAAGTAGAGCAAACATTTTCTACTACCCGTGATGTTAGCATTTATGGTAGTACAAAAAAATGTGGTTCATGTAATCAATGCCATGCTATACTACAAATGGACAATATTACTTTAGATAATGTTAATAGGACGGTTATTAAATTTAAACGGGGTAATTGTAATACAAAAAATATTACTTATCTGGCCAAATGTGTTTCATGTTCAGCTTTTTATATTGGAAAAACTGAACGTTTCTTTAGAAAATGTATTTATGACCATTTATATTGTATTAAGATGAATGACATGAATAATGCTTTAAGCAGACACATATTTGAATATGGTGAAAAGCATGTGTTTAAATTTGCTATTACAGACCAAGTTAAAACAGAACCTATAGGTGGAAATTATAAAGCCATATTAAGTAAAAAAGAAGTAATATGGCAAATTTTCACGGATGCTGGTAGAAAACCAGGATTGAATGATTATTTTTCTATTAAACCTATATTGGAATTACGTTAGTATACGTTGTACGAAAACATTATGTGATGTCATCTTGTTTATAAATGTTTATTAGTTTACTTTTTAATCAATAACAGGATATATTTATTGAAGAACTTTTACTTCATACAGGATATTATTTCCATGCCTAAAGAATTTTATAGTATTGTCATAGCTATTTTTAAAGTTCAATTTTAATATTTAATTTTTATTAGGATAGCAACACGATTTATAGACACTACATTAAACAATTTTATGATGTCTAGGTTAGGATTGTTAGGTTTGTTTAGTTTTGGTTATTGTATTTTGTTTCATATTGTTTACGACAGTCTTATATGTGCTTGATTTTAAAATTTGCATTGCATGTATAGTCACTTTTTGGAACAATGTTGCTTTAAGCTACTAGAACTTGGAGGCGGGATTGGCGCCAAAAAGTTTTAAAAAAAGTTTCATCAGCCAGTAAAAAGGCATTCTGAAGAAGTTCACTTATGTGGATGAAAGCGCTAAATGTTTTACCAGTTTACGGTCAAATAAAGTAGTTTGTTCCTTTTCTTCGGATATCATTTATTGTGCATCCATTAGTGACTGGTGTTTTTGCAGTTTATATATATATATATATATATATATATATATATATATATATATATATATATATATATATATATGGCTATAGCTGTGTCTGTGTATATGTGTATATATATATATATATATATATATATATATATATGTGTGTGTGTGTGTGTGTGTGTGTGTGTGTGTGTGTGTGTGTGTGTGTGTGTGTGTGTGTGTGTGTGTGTGTGTGTGTGTACACATCCTGTAGGTGCATACATATCTATATATATATATATATATATATATATATATATATATATATATATATATATATATATATATGTATATATGTAGTTATGACAGTTGTACAGATGTAGACTTGTCTTTGTTGTTTCACAGAGTACAGTACATTCAAGGGTACTGTACACATGTACACAAAGTGACTTTCCCATTTGTTTTCAGTACTGTGGAATACCTGTAGTAAGATGTGCATTATAGACTCCATGCAACATGTGTACAACCCAGATGGCTTAGTGGTTCATCCAGTGACCTCAATGTGCATGGTCCAGGGTTCAAGACCTGCAAGCCTTGCTGATACTGTCAATTAGGACTGCATAAGTCACTTGTAAGCAGGTGTAAATGCATTTTCATGACAGTAAGCAGCGGGTACACGGAGGTAAAACACTTGAAATGCCCTTCTTTGGCAATCCTGCTGATGTCACCCACCTAGAAATACACCTCTGGGACTGCTGTAACCCAGTATTCTCCATAATGTGTGCTGTAACTGCGTATTGTAGTAGTGTAATAAACTAGTCTGCTATTGGATCTATTCCAAGAGAGGCCAACTGTGTGTGTGTGTGTGTGTGTGTGTGTGTGTGTGTGTGTGTGTGTGTGTGTGTGTGTGTGTGTGTGTGTGTGTGTGTGTGTGTGTGTGTGTGTGTATGTGTGTGTGTGTCTGCCTGAGAAAGTAACAATGCCTTTTAGAGTATGCACACTCTTTACAATTCACATAACCACCTTTGGCAAACCTGCTGATGTCACCCACCTAGAAATACACCTCTGGGACTTCTGTAACCCAGTAATCTCTGTAGCGTGTGCTGAGGTGGCTGTGAGTGTCTAACCACTAGACATGGCGGAGAGCGAATTTTGTAGTTTTCTTATATGGTGTCCATATTATATGTCACAATGTCCACATCATGAGTAGTACATATGTCAGTCAGTCAAGGGACTGTGTTGGCAAGCCATACCCCTACATCTGGCAAAAGACCTGGTGAACAAAGTATGTAACCCTACTATTACCTGGAATACGTTTTGAGCCCATGTGTCATACACAAACACACTTGCCTAGAATATCCTGTTATGTTGCTAGAACCTTGCACATTGATGACAGATAGTAGGCATGGTGTAATTGCAGTGGGCTGCAGAGGGCATGGCACCCTGTACAGCAGTACAATAGGCACATAATTGCGGACAATGTGCCTTCACTATGTTCCCCATTGGATGCCTGCAACATATGTGGTGCCATCAAATGTGATCCACAGAGGTCATACAATGCCTTACACATGTGCCCTGTATGGACCGATGTCACTGACACCAGGGAATACCAGTATCATGCTATCAATGCAGGTGCAGGGTCAACCTGCTGTCTATAAGTGGGTCTGGCCCCATCAGGCCAGTATTGGCATATCTGAGGATAACAGTCTGTGTACACAACATGTGCCAGCCAAACCAGATACACTTGTACATGTCACTGTACATTATTGTGGGATGTGCACATCCCAGGCAATGTCCATGTCAAGGACTATCAAACAAAGGCATGGCATGCATTGCAAAGCTATGGCCATACACAATGGTAACCAGGATGTCAGGACAGTTCATACATTACCCATCTGTGTGGGACATTGCAGACGCTACACCCCTGTACCACACTGCACACCATTGTCGAGTGGTGTGATGCCAAGGATTACCCCTCACCCAGCCTTGTACAGCCATCTTGCACAGCCAACCACTACACAACCATGAAGCAATGCACACATGCATGTCAGTACTGGCATCTTGTGTCTGCGTGTGGGGTATGATGTTTCCAACCACAGTCTCACCCAGTATAACTCCCTTTGGCATACCGACTGATGTCAGACATGTTTACATGCCCTAATCTATAGAACTTCCGGATATCCCCTGTGGTGCATGTAGTACCTGTGCATTACTGCAGTGTGGAAAACTACGTATTTAGCAAGTGTATTTGTGGGCCTGGCAAAGTGTGTCAATGTAAGTCCATTAGAGACTGTGGTTGTGTTGACAATGACATCTGTTCATGTGGAGAGCCATGTGTGCTACACCTAATATATGTCTACTATATCTCTGTTGCAGATGTCGCTCACCAGCACACATATATGTTCTTACAGCACACCAACATGTCAGCTTTGTGGCACATAGAGTAACTGCATGCACTTGTAATAGTAATGACTAGTCAGTCAGGGGTTTGAACCCCTGTACTGGTAGGTGTGTGACAGACGATGCTTAGGTTTTAGTCTCCAAGCCCTTCTCTCATGTACTTTGCCTCTGTCCCTCCCACACACTCTCTGGTGGATGTGGAGTTGTACACCTGCTCAGCAGCAGCTTGTGTTTTGTAAGTGATGGTCATGATCAGGTGATGACCTCTGCACCTATTGCAGTCCTCCTCTAGCTGATTGCATGTGGAACAGCTGTGATGATGTTCCCATAGCCAATTGCATGGAAACACAGTACAATATCTAGGAACATCATGTTGGTGTTTGCCCATGACAGTCACTCTGAGCGGTAACTGGATCTGGTGTTTGGTAAACGGCATCACAGACGATATCTGGATGTTCCTCAAATAACATACACAGTGGGAAATAGCTTAAAGACAGGAGGGTGATGTGCCAGACATGACTACAGCATGTAAGTGTAGCTATGCTTCTTTGAGACTACTGCCAGTTTAACAAGTTTTGTGTGGTAATGGCTATTCTGCATGTTTTAAAACTGACAAGGTAGTGCTGTTTGTGAGGGACCCCCATCTGTAGGGCCATTTGTGGACTGGTCAGTGTGTGGAACCATTTTTTCCTGTGTTACTCACTGAACACACATCTTTGAACTGCAGGAGCATAGTGTAAGGATTGCAGTTAGTATATGGTGATAGTGATGAGTTTCTGCCATCGCATGATTGGACATATGTCACATGAAACAGTGGTATGACAAACACTGTCTGGGGTTTTCAATGACATGCCAATAATGGGCCACTGTTCATAGCTGCAGTCACAAGTCTTCTACACTTTGTACAGATGTCATGCAGTATATATGCATGTGTTGTGCTCCCTCTGCAAATGTATACCATCTGTTGTGTTGGGTTGATGATCATATCTTTGCATGCTGTTATAAGTAATCCTGAATACTGTTGACTATTACTAAGCCATACCTGTGTTTAAACTGCAACACCATAGGCTGTATGGGTTTGGAGGTCCCGGCAGAACCTTCTGTCCCAGTTCAGCTGGCCATGGCACCAGGCACCAGCACATCTGGGGCCCAGCCTTGGAACTCCACCTCTGTTGGCTCTGCACCACCTTCTGGTGGAACTGCCACTGAGGATGGGGCTTGTCCCCTGTGGGAGCAGGTCCAGATAGGAACATGTCCACTGTCGTACAGTCCTGGACGTGGTGTGTAGGGGCCCAATAAGGGGTTTTGAGACCAGATATGCCAGCTTGAGGGCAGAGTGTCACATTTACAGGGTAAGCCTGTCCCTCCTAGACAGACCCCAGCACTGCCACCTTTGCGGCTGTTTTGGTGCAGTGGTGGCTACCCATGACTGGGGACCTCCGTCACACATTTTCCATCTGGGGGCTCATGAACTTGTGACTGCCGAGCACCCCTCCCCGTCCAAGGTGTATCCCCTCACATGTGTCATATACCGGCCCTGTATGCTGTCTTGTCTGTCATCCTACCCAACCTATCCTCCACGAGCATACCTACTCTCCTTCCCCCACATCCCACTCTCACCCTACGGAAACAAAAGGTCAGTCGGTTCCTAGAACAACATTTGCCCCATACATAGTTGTCCATTTCACACACATGTCCACTGGACACATGTAACCCTTTTAATATGCATCACAACATACTCCAGTTGTCCTCACCCCTGTCTCTCAGGCACACGATCCTGGTATGCACATGACTCCTAAAGGTTCCAGATACACGTGATGCAGACGACCCCATTGTACACACAACACTACCGGTCCCTCTATGGTTACCCCATTTACCTTTTTCATGATGATGATCTTGCACACAGCACTTTGCAAGAGTACTGTTCTCACATAATGATTGGACAGGAACTGTTGTGTTAATGTAAATAAAATGCACAGAGTGATGTATTTGGTTAATGTACAAATGTTTGTGTGTATTAATGACACATGTCTGTCTGAGGGAGTCTTGATATTACATAGGACAACACCACTACATAATACAGGTGTTTCCCTTTTCATTCCTTTGCAATGCTTTGTTGTCACATGGGATGTTCTTGATATATATATATATATATATATATATATATATATATATATATATATATATATATATATATATATATATATGTATGTATCTATATCTGGACATAAACACACACACATACATCTACATGATGGAATACATTTCCTATACTGTTGAATGAGTGCACTGGATAATATGTTTGTGATAAGATCTGATGTCTGTATATCTTCCATGGCTTAGTGGTAAATCACAATAACTGTGTGTGCTGGGTCCTGGTTTCGAGCCTTGCAGAGGCCATTTATTTTGTTGCTGGGCAGAACAAGGCCATTGGATACGGAGTGATTAAGGCAAATTAAAGCAGTTGTGAGCGGGTATGCATGCAGCTAAGCAATGCTAACCTCCAGTTACAGTTTCATGCACTCAGTTAGCCTCTACATTGCTACACCAGTGTAATACTCGCATACTGGCGGCCAAACAGGCTTACATCCGCTTGCTCCTGCACTTGCAAATGCACTGCATTTGGTGTTTGCATCTGACACTCAAACCGCTGGGTGGGATTGAGGACTATGATATTACCTTGTGATGCCTATTACATCGGATTACATGCCTACAGTATCAGGAATGGCTGCCCATTAGGCAAAGCATACTGTTCGACTGTACGGAATCCGTGGCCTGTCCAGAGTTTGATTCATATTATTAGTGTGTTCCTCTTAAAATCTGCACCTGTCTGGCTAATACATGGGAACTGCCACTCTTCAATACAAACAAGTAATTGGGTTTTGGAACCCACATCCTTCAGCCGAGTCATGATACTGCATTCCTAATATTCTATCATCTTTCTAAGGTTGTCAGTGGAATATGTGCTTTCTGTCCCTATCAGACCTCTCATACAATTGGTGAAAAATGCCAACTGAATCAGGGACACATCATAACAACATCAAGGACACATTTAAATTAATAGTGCTATTAACCTGACACATTGACAGAACATATGAATTCATACACATTTTCTGAGGTAAATGATGTTTATAACTCTTAATTGTTGTCATTATTCGTTACGTCTAATTCACCATCTTTCCTCCAAAAGTCACTAGTTTTAGGAGGGGATTAAGTGGGACAGAGTTAGAAACTAAGTTGAAATCAGCGATGTCCCTGGAAATAGGGAACAGTTCAGAGGTATGGTCCATATCTGTTCCCCCAATGGTTTATGACCTGTCTAGTGGATTTGCTCTTAGGGGTTGAGAGGTATGGGTGTCAGCTATGCCCATTTCGGAATATTACTTACATCCCCGAGGCGGTCCTAATACGATTGCACCAGC
Source organism: Protopterus annectens (assembly GCF_019279795.1). Classification (NCBI taxonomy): domain Eukaryota; kingdom Metazoa; phylum Chordata; order Ceratodontiformes; family Protopteridae; genus Protopterus; species Protopterus annectens. The sequence continues at coordinate 902,389,960 of NC_056735.1, forward strand.
CAACACTTGCACGCCTAGGCCCATAATTGCATACCCATAGTTCCCCCACCTGCCCCTCCTCTACAGCACTCATCCTTACTGTGGGTGCAGGTGGGGTATAAACACACCACTACACACTGCCCACTCTCCGTGTGTTGGGACACATGTCGTACTTTGTGTCAACCCATGGGTTATCAGGCTTGCACAACCTACTGGTCCATGTGCATCTACAGCCTGGTTTGATGAATCATTACTGGGACTGACTCTGATGATCATTCATTTTTGGGTGTCCCACAAGGGACATCGATGTCTATGTTTCAAGATTAGACCTGGCAGGTCTCTCTCACTGGTAGTATCCTGCCGGTGGTATGGAAAGCAGTGGTGTGTTTGCTTTTATTGTGTGTCTGTATGTCTCAACGGCCTAGCTGGGGAGGTGGGGGGGTTGATGCTATGCGTTACACGTTTGTTTATCGGACGCCTCACCCCCATATGCACGGCCTGTGAACATATGTAACTCGTAGCTGCTGTATCATATCCTAGCTATATAGATGTGTATATTTACATATATATATATATATATATATATATATATATATATATATATATACATTACTGTATACAGATATATCTGTATATGTATGCATACATGAATATATTTATATATTGCTGTCTATATATATATATATATATATATATATATATATATATATATATATATACATATATATATATATATATATATATATATATCTATATCTAACAACATATGGGTCTATGGGTGTCTGCATATGTATATATCTATATGTGGGTATGTATATGTATTCTGTCTCTGTATGTATACATTTGTACTATGGAGAGGGAGAGGCTTATCTCTATGTCGCTATGGGTAGATATACACACACATACCTCTACATATATACATCTACATCTGTTTATTCCGTTTCTTGCCATATAGATTACACTTTGCTGCAGTGGGACTCATAGTGGGTGTGGCTGCTCATTGGGCGATGCCTCTGCCCAATGAAGACATTTGCTTACATCCCTGGGGCTGTCCATATAGGCCCACATCAGCCAACACCTGCACACCTAGACCCATAAGTAGCTACCTATAGTTCCCCCATCCGCACCTCCTCTACAGCACCCATCCTTACTCTGGGTTCTGGTCAGTTCTGTACATACCACTACATGCTGCCCACTCTCCACTTCACAGGACCCATTTCATACAACTGTCTCGACCCATGAGTCATCAGACTTTGTATTCCGGGTATGTATACACCCCAGCCAGAATGTTCAGTTTATCACCTTCTTTTGGTCTAGCCAATTTTTGGGGTGTCCCGCAAGGGACGCTCCTGTCTGTGTTCCAAAATTAGAATTCACAGGTGCACTGTGTACCCCCCCCCCCGGTTGTATCCTGCCTGTGGTCTGGGGAGCAGTGGATTCTTTACATTGTTTGTGTGTATGTTTCCCGTGTCCGGCTGGGGGGGGGGGGGTGGAAGGTCATGCTACGTGTTTCATGTTTCTTGCTTGGGCCCCTCACTTCCCTTGGCATAGCCTGTAAACATATGTCATTCTTGTGTGCTGTTTCCTGTCATAGCTGCATATCTGTGTATATCTACACACACACAGATATCTATATCTATATATATATATATATATATATATATATATATATATATATATATATATATATATATATATATATATACATATATGTATACATATATGTATATATACATATATATATATATATATATATATATATATATATATATATATATATATATATATATATATATATATATATATATATATATATATATATATATATATATATATGTGTGTGTGTGTGTGTGTGTGTGTGTGTGTCTGTAAAGCAATGCATACCCCGCGCAAATGCACGTACACACGCTTACTGGTGTTTATATATGCTTAAATCTGCTTACTAGTGCCTTATTCATTATGACACTGACACTTCGCTCCGGCAAACTTTTAATTGTCATTTTGCAGATTATACAGTAGACAGATGTCACAATATGTTCATGTACAGATTACTGATGGTAAATGGTATATGATGCAGTGGGATTCGGAACGGGAATGTCTGTTCGTTAGGCAGTTGCTCTAACCAATATACTATTGCTGTGTTGCTTCATTTGCATATATACCCATATACCCATGGCTCCTGGTTCCCCAAACAACCATCCCAATGCCTCCCTAACACTGCAGTCATCCATTCTCCAGTTGGATTTGCGGTGTATCCACACCACTACACATTGGCCACTCCCTACTCCTATAGACCGATCCCTTCGGTTGACTCAGTCCACGTATCCTCAGGACTCCCAAACTTTTAGTCCACAAACATTGGTGACATGAGCGACCAAAAGGACACTATTTGCAATTTTTGGGTTGTCCCACATGGGACATGCATGTGTTTATGTCAAGATTAGACTCTATACTTCATTACATCCTTGCTCCCGTTAACATGACACTACAATAAATTAATAAGTATGACTATGTGGTACTGCACACGTTACAAATGAAAGCCTAATTATGTACGTGTCCTGCGTATTTCTTTTACAAATAGACTGGTTTAGTAATTGGTGTGGCCGTAGCAGGTAGATTACAGGAATGATTCCATGTGTGGGAAAGTCCTCATATTTGATCTTTTTCAGCACAGCACTAACTTCGGACATTGTACACACTTTTGCGTTTTAGAAGTTTCGTCCCTTCCCTCTTATGCACAACCTATTATTCTATCTACTGTCGTGGTTTGTAAGGCACATTCATGTTATTTATATCTGCAAATGGAATGAATGTGTTACAGAGAATGTACTTCTACATATTGATGTCTGCATGTGTGTATGCATATATACTTATAATGAACTCGCTGTCCTCCAAGGGCGGTCCAATTAGAACCAGCCCATCCAACCCTGGCATGCCTGGCTCCATAATTTCATACCCATAGTTCCTCCGACCCACCCGAGTTCAACATACATGCATACCATCCATTGTCCAGTTGGTATCGCAGCCATGACACACCTCCACACATTGCCCTCTCCTGAGCGTTAAGGGCCTTACACTTATGTTGTCCCAACCCATGTATTCTCAGGCTCTCCCACCATTTAGTCCTTGAACATACCTGCCCTTGCTTGTGTAATGGTCAGATGGCCAAATAGCCTATCAATTTTTGGGTAGTCCCACCAGGGACTACCCTCTGTGTGTAAAGTAGACTTAGCAGATCAACAGTGTTACTCCCACTGGTAATATCCTGCCTGTGGTGTGAGTAACAGTGCTCTTCTCACTCCTGTCCAGCTTGATATGACATACGCTGACAGCGCTATATAATACTGGGGTTGCTGTTGATTCCCTTCTCATTCCTTTTGTATGCTTTATTGTTACATTGTTCTTTCTTCATATATATATATATATATATATATATATATATATATATATATGTATAAATGTGTATATATATATATATATATATATATATATATATATATATATATATATATACATATATATTCATGCCCTCATACATATTAATATTGCGCTGCTGCACCATCTGTAGTGAGGATGCTCGGCGCAAGGTTAAAACCGTCCTTGCGCCGAGCTTCTTGAATCCCGGGGAGAAATCCACTAAAGCTGGCTATGAAAACAGAATTGCACCAGATAGTAAAGACAGCCACAAGGCCTTCTATAATTATGTAAAAAATCTCCATGGCAATACCCAGATTTGCTCTTAGCTACTGCACAATGGTACCTTCTTTACCGAGCCAACAGATATTGCCAATATACTGGACAACAGATTCAGTGCCAACTTTACCCTTACTCCCCCAAGGGAGCAGTCACAATACAAGTAGATTGCCAGGCACCCAGTATTACTGCTGCACAGGTTAAAACAGCACTGTCCAAGGCCAAGAATACAGCTTCTATGGGGCCTGACAATATCCCTGGCTGTAATCTACATGAACTACAGAGTGAACTGGCACTGTGTGCCCTGTTCAATCACAGCCTCATCTTAGGCTTTGTCCCTACTGAATGGCACACTGCTACAGTCATCCATCTCCACAAAGGAAGAGTAACTACGGACCCTAGGAACTATCACCCCATTAGCCTGACAAGTCTGATATGCAAAGCTATTGAATGCATCATCATGGACCTAATAAACAAGTATATATGTAATCTCCAAACTCTGGATCCCACACAGTTTGGTTTTGTGAAGGGTAGATCATGCCTTCTCAACTTAGTCAACTTCTTTGAGTCAGTCACCAGAGCTGTGGATAAAGGCAAGGTGGTTCATACAGCCTACACTGATCTGGCCAAGGCCTTTGATACCATTCCCCACTCAGGAATCATAGAAAAACTCACTAAGCTATGCATCAACCACTATATCACTAGGTGGGTTGCAAACTGGCTCACAGGTAGAACTCACAGTGTGAAAGTAGCTGACTACTGAGCAGTCACGAGTGTAGTCCCACAGGGTTCGGTCTTGAGTCGTCTCCTGTTTGGTATCTACTTGTCTGAAGTCCAGGCCAACATGAATGGGACTCTGGTTGATAACGTTCACAGGCGATTGCAAGTTGGGAGCTATTATTAACTCCCCAAGTGATGTCGACATCCTACAGAAAGGCCTCATTGAGACCAACGACTGGAGACAGAACCATGGCCTTAAGCTCAATGCCAAAAAATGTGTCATCCTCCCCTTTGGGAAAAATCTGGTTCCCATGAATTACCACTTCAGTGGTAGTCCACTGAACACAGAAGGTGTTATAAGAGATCTCTTAACACAGGTTGACAGCAACCTCTCTTGTGACCACCAGATTGCCACTGTAGTCTGAAAGTCCTTCTATGTGGCACATCTCATTACTAAGGGTTTTGCATCCAGGAAGAAAGAGGTCATTGTCTCCCTCTACTCTTCCCTCATTAGGCCAATCATTGAGTATAATGCCCCATTTGGCATGTACCTCACAAAACACTTGCAACAACTGGAGAGACCACAGTAGTAGCTCAGAAGAAGGATCATAGGCCTTAAACATTTGTCCTATATGGACAGGCTAAAAAAACTCCAACTATTCTCTGTCTCATATTGCCTCCTTAGAGGTGATCTCTGCTTGACTTACAAAGCCATGTCTGACCCAGCTCTGCTAGAAATGCTGCATCTAAATAAATCCCAATCCTCCGCATCACATGCTCCAGTGACCTCACACTCATTACTACAATCAACAGAACATGCTGGAGAGACAGGTTCATAACCCAGAGGCTGCCCATGCTATGCAATAGACTTCCCATACATGTCAAGCAGAGCACCTCACTGGCCCTCTTCAAGAGAAATCTTGATGAATGAATGGTAAATAGAAAATTCACCCCAGGGATTACTCCAATGGCTTTACTTGACAGAGGCACTGGGAATTAAGGTCAGGTGGCACGATGCCGGGGTAATCCTATGGGCTAGGCTTGTAAAGGATCCAGAGCCATTAGCCTAGTACACAACTATGGACTTATGAACGTATAATTTCAAGCTCCAAAAAATGCAGTTATGAGAAGAGACATTAGCTGCTTCATGGACGTTGCATTACTTTCATCCTCAGTGAAGAGATTTGACAGTTATGGCAGATTTTAAGCATGGCACTTCATAGCTGTGAACCACAAATTCCATCTCATTAGCACTGGCACAGGGGGGTAATGCAATACCAGGAATGCTACATATTCATCTTTTTGTTTTGGGGAGTTCCGGAATATATTTCACTACTGCACAGTTCATTAATAGTCTCCAGCAAGGAATATGTATAGCATGGTCTCTTAGAACTGCATGAAGTGCATCCTGAACGCTTTTAATCATATAGCAGGCACAAAGGCAGTCGTGTTTTGTGGATCAACATTTTATTGTTGCAGTGATTCAGCACAGCTTGAGTTACTGTTGAGTGATTTACAATTTAAAGCTATGTACAGTTGGCTGTGGACATTTTCTTTCCCTGGAGCACAAACATAACATTCAGAATGCAAGATGTATTGTTATCTGTACTTTTTCACATACAATTGCCATTGGATTTCTTTATGTAATAATGTGAATGCCTACATCTATGTTTCCCTGCAGCTTTATAAGGTGCATCTGGCACAGAGTATCTTATTGTGCCACTACGTCAATCTATTGTACATACTTTTCCATCTACTACTGAAGTCAAGGATAGTCCAGTTTCTCAACTTATATATTTGCAAAACACCATGCTTGTGGAGTGTCCTTGACAAAATCTCCCTACTGGCTACTATTACTTTTGTGCTCATTTTAAAACTTCTGAGTGATGTCTGTGACTGTGCATTTTTACTTCCCTTCTCCTTATTTCACTGGTCCTTCCGGTTTGTCCCATGGTCTACAATGATATTGTTCCTGATGTGATAGAGACAGCAGTTGCATGCAGAACATAACAGCTTTCCTCCATCTTGATAAAAGCCCTCAGATCTGAATTGTTGAATATGATCTGCAGCAGTTTTTTGGCAGATCTTTGTTTTATTGGTAGGTGTAGGGAGCATGACTGAGTCTTTCATAGATTGAAGGTTGTCATAATGGTGAAGTACTAAAACAAGGAAGAAAAAGAGCAAGTGAAGTATAGTCAGGAGACTATATATATATATATATATATATATATATATATATATATATATATATATATTTTTTTTTTTATTATATTTTCTGCACAGGTAGCAAAAGAACTATTCAGTGCAACCGTCATACTAAAACTGGATTGTACGTGCATATTCTGGTAGCACAGAAATGTCTTGCCATAATTATGATTCTGATCTTTTAAAATAGATGTACACTCCCATGACTATGGAGTTGCTCCTTTTGATCTTCCAAGATGTGCATGGACATTGAATGGAAACAGAAGTGAATTTGGTACTATGTCATGTGACAGCATTTGGGCAAAAGGCATAGTAGGCCAGTATGGCCCCCATTCTTTGACTGCATAACTGCACCATTATTTGCAGTGATACTAGTCTAAATGTGAAAATGTAATTCTGACTCCAACAAGAAACAGCAAATGTAGGATATAAATGATCCATGTATAAAGCATCAGGATATAACTGGTACAGCAAGTGAAGCCTTTGACATTCCTATGCCCCCTTATATGGGACTGCGCCCCCCACACACTTCTATCACTTATTTATACTAACTGAAAGATTGCTGTACCCATGAGTAGGTAAAACACTGTGAGGATGTCAGGATTGTAAACTTAACACACATTCAATATAATCTCGCTTCTGAGCATCGCAGCTGCAATCATCAGACTTTCACAGAATACCCTATAAATATATATATAGAAAAACAATGGACACTGAAAAAAGGAGTAGTATAAATGTGATAAATGTATTTATCAGGTAGAGAGCATAGATATTTTTATTATTCCTATATCACAAAAGCGGAAAAGTAGCTTTGATGAGGAAGAGGTGGCAGTCACCTTCGGTACAAAATGTTAGGGAGCACAAATGGAAGATGCTGATTGGCTAGAAGTTCACTACCAGCATCTATTGTTTCTGTACCAGCATTTCTTAAGTACAGAAATTAATTCTGATACTGCTTCAATGCTTTTACGTTCGTGACAGAAGTGCTTGCTTAAACACTTTCCCCAGGATTCAAGAAGCTCGGCGCAAAGACGATTTTAGCCTTGTGCCTAGCATCTTCACTACAGATGGTGCAGCAGCGCCATATGAATATGTATGAGGGAGCGCTGCCGCACCCTCGACGTGAACGTGCACAGGAAATGTGTGCGAGTGCAGGAGGCATGTACAAGTGCTCTACGGAGGCGTAAAAATGCCCCTACAGTTGCAAAACCTACTATGCCTACTAGTAGAGCCCGTCCCTAATAGTACGTCAGTAATTCAGTGTCCGTGGATACCGAAATGTATGCTAAGCATACAAGAGTATCCACGAACACTGAAATAAAATTGAAGTAGTGGAATGTTGAGCCCTGTCCCTAGAACTTTCACAATTAGATTCCCTGTGTCCCTATTATACGTTTGAATTGCTGCAATATCAAAGGTGTAAGCAAATCACAGTGTGTTTGCACGTCGCTGCACTCTGCTGAGCATAGCTTACACATCATATTCATTCAAATAGAGAAAAACATGCAGAATCAATGTAAATATCAATAGTGTAGTGTAGTGTATAGAGCATTCGCCTTATGAACAGGCATTCACGGTTCGATCCCAACAATAGCACATATCATTTTCCATGTGGAATGAATGTAGTTTTGCTGTAAAACCAACATAAGAGTATCGCATGAGATACTTAACTTAAATATCATTCAAGCAAAGTGGCACTGTCATAATGAATAAGGTACTAGTAAGCATGTGTAAGCACAAATAAGCAGCAGTAAACACATATAAGTACCAATAAGCAAGTCTGAGTGCACTTGCACAGGTCTAAGCAGTGCCCACAGGAGGTGGCAATATCTATTTATTTATTATTGTGCAGTGACACTTTAAATAATTTTTACGTTTGTACTCTTTGTTGATTGGTTATTTAAATGAGTTGTTTCACTGTGTGATTTGTCTGATGAAGTTTGTGATTTACCATAAACGAAAAGCGCTTAACATTATTTCAGTTACGTGTGTGCCTCTTTTATCCTGCTCAGTTCTTTATTTAGTATATATATATATATATATATATATATATATATATATATATATATATATATACATATATATACATATAGACATATAGACATAAAGCCAACTTCACGCTTCTTAAGACAGAAGTGACAAACTTCACGACACCCATGCAGATGGACAATAGAGGCACGACTGCTGAATCCTACACAAATACATTTTATAAGCACTTACACGAGTGCATGGATCGTGCTATCGCTAACAGAACCAAGATGCTATCCTCCAAAAAAAGGAAGCCAATCTGGTGGCCTTCTGCCATAAACAAACTCTACAACAGGAGAAAGAAACTGTTGCAAAAAAGAGTAAAATCCCATGATTGGAGGAACTCCCAAGTCAGCCTCAGTAAGAAGCTGAGATCCCTCATAAAATCCTCCAAAGCTAGTTATGAAAACAAATTCGCCACTGATTCTAAAGACAACCACAAAGCATTCTATAGCTACGTCAAGAATCTCAATGGCAACACTCAGATCTGCTCTACAGCACAATGGCACTAAATATACAGAACCAACTGATATTGCCAACATCCTGGCAGATAGGTTCAGTGCTAAATTTACCCCCCTCTCACCCCCTAAAGGGTCCATCTCTATACTGAAAGAATGCAATGTTCCTGTAATCATGGCTGCACAGGTAAAACCCTCACTCTCCAAAGCCAAGAACACAGCATCCATGGGACCTGACAACATCCCAGGCTGCATTCTACACGAACTATAGAATGAACTAGCACCACACCTAAGTACTATGTTCACTCATAGCCTCACCTCAGGCTTTGTGCCCATTGAATGGCACACTGTGACAGTTATCCCACTCCACAAAGGGGGAGCCATGACAGACCCTGGGAAGTACCGCCCCATTAGCCTGATGGGCCTGGTCAGCAAGGCCATGGAACACATCACGGAACTCATAAACAAAGACATTGGTAATCTCCAAACTCTGGACCCCACACAGTTCGGGTTTGTAAAAGGCAGATCATGTCTCCTAAAGCTGATAGACTTCTTTGAAGCAGTCACCAAAGCCATAGATGAGGGTAAGGTGGTTCACACAGCCTATCTAGATCTCGCCAAGGCATTCGACACAATCCCCCACTCTGGAATTATAGATCAACTCACTAAACTAAGTATAAATCTCTATGTCAAAAGATGGGTTGCCAACTGGCTTACTGAAAGAACCCACACTGTGAAAGTAGCAGACTCCAAATCTGACTACAGACCAGTGACAAGTGGAGTACCACAGGATTCAGTCCTGGGTCTTTTCCTGTTTGGTATCTACTTCTCTGAAGTACAGGCTAACACAGAAGGTCTTTGGCTAACTAAGTTCACAGATGACTGCAAACTAGTAGCCATAATCGAAACTCCTAACGATGTGGACATCCTACAAAAGGGCCTCACTGAGACAGATGCCTGGTGTCAAAGCCATGGCCTCAAGCTCAACGCCAAAAAGAGCATTGTCATCCCCTTTGGTAAAAACTCTGTACCCATGAACTACCACATAAGCGGTAGTCTACCTAACACTGAAAGTGTGATACAAGATCTTGGGATACAGGTGGACAGTAGTATCTCCTTTGATAATCACATCGCCACAGTGGTCAGGAAATCCTTCCATGTGGCACACCTCATCACAAAAGGTTTCTCATCCAGAAAAAAAGAGTTCATTGTTCCCCTCTACTCATCACTCATTAGACCCATTATTGGTCTTTCTTCTTTTGGCATGTACTGCAGAAGACATCTACAACAAATGGAAAGGCCACAGAAATACCTCACAAAGAGGATTACTGGCCTCAAACAGATGCCCCTCGCAGACCGTCTCAAAAAACTCCAGATTTACTCTGTCGCATATTGCCTACTCAGAGGCAATCTCTGCCTAACAGACAAAGCTATGTCAAACCCAGAGCTGTTGGACATGCTCCACTTAAAGAAATCCCAATCCCTCTGAGATACACGGTCTAGGAACTTAAACCTTGTCACAACAATAAACAGAACATGCTGAAGTGATAGATTCCTGTCCCAGAGACTTCACATACTCTGGAACAGACTACCTATCGATGTCAAACAGAGTTCCTCATTAGCACTCTTCAAGAAAAATCTTGATGATTGGATGGAAAATAGGAAATTCACCCCGGGGATCACTTCTGTGGCTCTGCTTGACAGGGGCCCAGGAAAATAATTTTCTTAGGTGGCAAAAGCCAGGGGTCCTTTTTGGCTAGGCTTATATAGGCCCTAGGGCCAATAGCCTAGTACCTACCTATGAACCTATGAACCTATGAACAACGTGCTGTGTTAAAGACTGTAGAAGCCATCTGCAGCATGCTTGTACAAGTTTCCTTAACCTATCATGCAGAAAACTCTCTGAATATCAATACTGCACAGGCATGCAGTGTTCATCTGTGAAGCCCAACCATTGTTTTTAAATATAGCATCCAGCACAGCAGATTGCATCCACTAACCTACTTCCAAGCAAACAGTATTAGTGTACATACATTAATCAACCAGTTTTACTGATTTGCTATAACACACAAGCAATACTGTCCAATAGGGTGTGTGTTACTGTGTAAATAATGCAC
>NC_056735.1:902403659-902426159 GCF_019279795.1 Protopterus annectens
ATGCTGTAATTAAATCAAAAGGTGCTTCAACAAAGTATTAGTTTAAGGGCCTGCACACATAACAAAGAATTAGTTTAAGGGTGTGCACACTTATGCAACTAGCGTATTGTACGCTTTTTATTTTTTATATTTTTTTCCCTAACAGATAGGTCACATTAAAGGTGTGGAAAGTTTTGAAATTATTTATTGTGGTCTAATTTTTTTATATTACAAAATCCTGGCATTTTAACAGGGTTGTGTTCACTTTTTGTATCCATTGTGTGTGTTTGTGTGTCTGTGTGTGTGTGTGTGTGTGTGTGTGTGTGTGTGTGTGTGTGTGTGTGTGTGTGTGTGTGTGTGTGTGTGTGTGTGTATATATATATATATATATATATATATATATATATATATATATATATATATATATATTTAATATTTTTCATGTAAAAAAGATCCTCTGCCTAATGTTTCAAACTTAGTGTAGTATATGTAAATGTTGGAGGAAGTATTTTACATTCAAAATAAAAGTATCATAATTATTTAATTACTTCACACACTGCCTCTCACACACAATCATTTAGTAGCAGTGTAGCTTTAAAAAGTAATTAATAATGCCAGGCATTAAATGTTTCATACCTCTCAAATGTCTAGATTTTCAAAGAATGCTCAGATGTTTACCTAAATTTTATTTTGGATCTGTTCCTCACAAAATTTGTGGTTTGCTGGTAAATCTGTGGGGGGGTGGGGTGGCATGGTTGAAGTCACTAAATAATGACATACATTTGAGTTCCAGACCCGCGGTAGTGGTGCTGCGGTAGCGTTATCGCCTCACAGCAAGACGTCGCGTTCGATTCTCAGCTAGAGCGTCTTCTGTGTGGAGGCATGCATGTATGGGCATACCTTAGTTGTTGTGCGTCAGGGCTGGTAACTTGGCACGTAAAAATCTACTACCAGACATTAATGGACCGGAGTTCCGCTGTGGCGACCCATAAGCCGAAAGACACAACAACAACAACAGCATTTGAGTTCCTGACTTCATTTCCTTCAGAAAACACATGCGAAAACAAATGATGTTATTATAATAACTTTCTAAGTTTATAACAACAGTATTTAAAATCTGTCCCTATTTTAGAGCACCACCTCACTATTTTAGGTTTTATCCAGATTTCTTGATTTAAGAGGTTGAGAGGTATGCATACCTCTTAATTGCTGCTGCCACTGTTTGATCACTTAATCTGTCTCTCTCTTCCCCCTCTCTCACTCACATGCACCTCTATATGTACTTGCCCTTTCATGCACACACACACACACACACACACACACACACACACACACACACACAAACACACACAATTTTTTTTAATAATCAGTTACTTTTATTTTGCACTCGATAAACAGCAAAAATACTGCTCAGAGAGCCTAAGATAATGACTCGATCAATCTCACTCTCACTTTCATGCACGCATACACTCGCACACACACAAACACACACGCAATTTTCATTTTTTTAAACATTTTCTATTTATTTTCATTTTATACTTAAACAGCAAAAACACTGCTTAGTGAGTATAAAATAATGGCGACCATTAGCTTCCTTACTGTCCGAGCGTCACAACACCTTAATATGCTGTAGTAAAGTTTCACACACATTTTTCAGTGGACATTATGCCAATGTTTGGTTTGCACTTTCTCTAAACAATAAAAAAATGAATGCATGTGATTATTCTGTTCACATGTTGATAGGTAAGTACTAGGCAACTGCACTTGAGGGCCATTTTAAGGCTAACCATTTTTGCTTTTTGTGATTAAATTAAACTATCCCATTTGATTAGACATTGGCCTTACTCATCCCATAGTCGATAATTATGTATTACCCCCAATGAGAATAACTGGTATCACACCATAGATAATTTGAGGTGACCACGCATGAAATAAAGTGCTTAGGAGATGCTTCTGTCTATTAATAGTATGGGGGCAGTTCTGGAGTAATTTTTTTGTTTTCCTTCCATAGATCTAAGTTATGCCTGAACATGGACAAGGATGAACTTTGTTTTATGGGATGGGGAGTCTGTTTCAGAGCAGTGGTACACTCTGTGAGATATTCCTGTCCCTCCAAACCATTTTGTTCATGTTGCAGAGGAGATTTAAATCCCTAGACTGAGTATTTTGATGACATTTCATTTGTGGATGTGCAGTAAATGCATCAATATTGGGTTGGTGGACACCATGTATGGCAGACATAAGCCACCTCTTAGGATACAGAGTATAGTGGCAGAGCTTTAAATCAGTTCATGTAGGACATGTTGATTAGGCCGTGCATTCTTTTAGTAAAGTACCACTTTGGATTTTCCAGTTGTTGCATGTGACTGGACAGATGCATACCAAAGGGAGCATTACCTTCAATGAGTAGCCTTAAGAGGGCTGAGTAAAGGTGGCAATGACATCCCTAGATCTAGATATAATCCCTTTGTTAATATGCCATGCAATATAAAATTACTTTTGGGCACATGTTGGTCAAAAGTTAGGTCACTGTCCACATAAGTTCCCAAATCCTGAACAACTGGATCAACCCTTAGGGTGATATTGTTAATGTGATAGTTCCTTGGGACAGATGACTTTCCAACGGATATAATAATGCATTTTTTGGCATTAAGCTTAAGTCCATGATTTTGGCACCAGTTATTTATTTAAGACAAACTTTCCTGTAGGATAGCTATGTCATCTGTAGACTAAAATGTCAAAGTTCTATTTTGTTAATGTTATTAATACTATAAATGAGCAATAAGGAACTATACTATGTTGCATTTGTCCAATAATGAATCAAGAGAATGAACTGTTTCCACATAACCTTGTTAATCTATACACTTCTACACAAAGGTTATACTCACTTATTTGATGTTTAATGACTTTCTTTCCAGATAAATTCAATGTTTTAGATGGTAACTAAAGGTTTATTCTACAGTGTTCTATGAAAATCAGTCAAGACTGGTAGGTTATTTTATAGACCTCAGTAAATATACATCAGAACAAAGCTGTTTTTCTTCCACTGAGAATGTTCGTCCCTCATGAGTTATGTGACATGATAAATATATTTTTCATAATCAGCTTTTGAGCTTTAATGCCATACTGTCATCCAAGGCTCATACTTTGTCCAAAAGGACCTGAAATTACAAAGATCTTTTTGAGCCTCCAAGCAATTAAATAGCATCATTTCTTCCACAGATGAACAATACACTTATGAAGCAGCAATTTTTTCCCCAGATGAATTATACTCTTATGAGCCTGCCGTTACAGCTGCAAAAAACATATGTTTGTGTTAGTTCTGCAATATTATTATTGTACAATAAATAACCATGCATAGATAAACCAACGCATAACTATTTAACTAGGAAATGCATCTGAGAGTTGTATGCATACACTATGGCCAATGTTTTGCACAGTATATTCCAAGATTTTAAAACCCCCTTTATAACAGTTTTAACACACACATCATATACAATCTGTAGGTTCTGTATTTGCTTTGTTGCCATAAGGCTTGCTTATCATTTATACCTACATTGTTTATAAAAAATGTACATTCACCATATTCGTGCTATTCCTGTCAAATGCTTGTCTCACACATTATATGTAGATGTAAGATCCTCTGCCAAAAACTGCTTATGCATCTAGAACTGGTGCCATCTCAGAAATTGATTCACTCCTTTCCCCAAATGATGGCGACTATTTTTCTACTTAAAGAAAGCTTAAAGAAATCAGCTGGAAAAATTATTAGTCTCACACTTACTTGGTCAGGACTGGGATTTATTCCTTATTTTACTAAAATCTCTGAGTTATGCATATTCTTCCTGTATAATAGTATAATATACTTTTACAAATGTTAATACCCATTTCATCACATGAAATAAGAGGAAGGTTTCCACTGGGGGAATATAAGTTTTAGTTTGTCAATATCTGTGACTCAGATGATCTCCTTTGACCCCTGCCCCAATCTATTCGCACACTGGCAAATACATATAGCCACAGTCCCCTGTACTACATACCATCTGTACTCTCCTGTTCTCCTTTATGTTGCCAGTATTTGTGTGACTGTTGGGCCAGAATCTTAGTCCTTCTGACCGCCATGAGTTTTTTATATGCACTTATATGTCTGTCCTTTTCACTCATTATAGAAGGTATATATTGTTTGAATTAGAATCACCATACTACTTAAATTCTTCTGATATCCCACTTCTGTCTCCACACCATTAGTCATCGCATTATGGACAAATGGAAGTGCAGAGCCCTATTTCTTCCTCTTCCAGGGCAACAAAAGTTCTAGCTGTCTAACATGAATGGCTCATTAAGGTTCTGTTTCTTTGCCTAACTTACATGCACCTGCAGAAGGCCTGACATTTCATCAGAGACCTTCCGGTGTCCTCAGAGATAAAACTGTATCATTGCCCCAGTCCTCTCTCCAACAGATTCTGAAAGAAAAATATAAGTCTCATCTAATCTAAACATTTGTCTGCCATCTCCTCACAGATTTCCCTTCCCAGCAAGTTCATTCCTTTCATCAATAGTTTCTGGTCCTATAAATCTCATGGCAATATACCACAGAATAAAAGGGAGATTTTCACTGAATTTGTAGGATAAGAATTGCAAAAAAAGGCCAAGAGGTTTCCCTAACTTTACATCTAACACCTAAAAATACATCATTGACATCATCAGAACCATGGGTTAAACTATGGACCTCATATTTGATGAGCTTAGCCCTTTGGAGGACCTGCACCTTGCCCAGCTTGCAGGTAAGAATTCATCTGGCCACATATATGATTCACTACAAATGTAATCAGCAAAGAACTGTGCACCTCATAGCCTGTCATACTGGTGGGTACCTTACACTTCAGCTTGTGTAATTACATCAAGGGTCCTTTAAGCACGTTCTTCTGATTATGGTTCTCAAAACTGCAGGAACCTTAATTGTTTGAAGGGTCATTATGATGCAGTCTTTTTTTAAGCTTTTGCAACTGTTGTGCAACCATGGTAAAGGCATATGTAACTAAGGAAGGTATGGTTTCATAAACACCCACATTTGGATGCAAAGAGCTTGTCTTCTAAGTAAGCTTTTGTTTCTCTTTATATTACAGGTTTTTGATATATTTTTTTGATTTCAAATAATTGAACTCCCATTTCATTTATATATCAAGCAGTGACAAAGTCAGATTGTCTGACAGGATTGCCATTGACAGTTATTACCTCATCAAAGAGGTGCTGCATAAGGCTCCATGTCCAGCATACTGAGGACAGTACTGTGATATCCCTAGCAGAAGGAACAGTTCTGTCCTCAAAATCTTCCACAGCTCTTATCTATCTGATCAGTGGTTAAAAAATGGTCAGAGTACTGAAGAGACTGAGCTAGAGCCTTATGTGCAAGACCCTACTGTATTACATGCTCCCTCTTCAGATGTCTACAGAACTCAACTACATAGAGAAAAATAGTTCATCACAAGGCATCCCTCACCCTCCTTTGTAAACAGGCATACAGACACACAGCAGATGACACCGTGGACATTTAAGCATGCCACTCAACTTGTTTGCTCATAAAATTCTGGAAAGGGGAAAATAATGGGGGGGGGGTGGACACAAAGACCCAAAATCAAAGACATGTTTTAAATATTGCATTAATTTACTCCAAATGTATGGAACATCGTGTTTTTCACTGACATGCATTTTCTGATCAATAAGAAGCATGAAATTCTAATTTCTGGCATTGCTGACTGACTGAAAACTTCAATAATTTAACAGAAAATCAATAATTTTAAGAGGGATAAAGCAAGAATGTGAGGCAAAATCATTGACATTCTGCAGAATTCCAGACAGTTAAGAGGTGTACCTTTTGACTGGCTACACATCCGTTAGGTACCTAAGTCAGATCTCATAGACCTCTGTGAAGTTGTGGAATGTCAATCAGAACTCTATCAGCATGCTTCTTATACTATCATTTCAAAGGAATTTTCTCTTGAGAAATGCCTGACCAGATATAAATATTTGATGTGAGCTTAGAAGGTTTGTGCTTGGCAATTTAAAATACCTTCTTTCCTTTTGCTCAAGAAATAAGAGGATCAAATGCAGGCAGACAGTGAGTCATTGGGTCATAATTCCATATCCCTGATAAACCTGAATAAAGTCCCTGCATTCTCCACCTAAAATTCAGGTTATTTTGACTCCTGTAGGCAAAGATCTAGCATATTTCTTGGCAATATAACCTAACCCTCTATCCCTCTCAAATGATTGGAGTATCAAACAGGTGGTTTGGTAACTGGTCAGTAAATGTCTACTTAATTTTACCCAACTTTGAAAGTCCATCATTCGTACTGTTTGGATTGGGAGGTAATATTCAAGGAATACCACATCATATAAGCCAAGGCAACATCTCCACTTCACTTTATTTTTTTTTCCTGCCATCAATTCCTGTTAATATGCTATGGATAGCATAATCAGCTCTGTTGCTTGTCTGGTCAGGGTAAAGCAAACGAACAAACATTTTTGGGTTCTGTTCAAGCAGCTTTATTATGTACAGACACATCAAGACTGAAGCTTAGTAATAACTAACTTTGATAGAGTTATAAATATACTGAATATCACACTAATACAAGTTCACATTCTGGCTGTACTCAAAAAATGGCAATGAAGCTAACATGTGCTTGCTATTTATATACATGTGCTGTCATTGGAAATGCTTCTTAAAGGTACAACACTCACTATTCTACATCCTCCCTCTTTGAGAAATGTGTCATGCATTATTGATGACATTAATTAACATGCAATTGATACAAAATAATTCTTTGACATGCAATTATACAGCACTAAATACATATAGACAATTATGTCCATGTTGCTGTGTATTTCACAATACGACCAAATCATGTGACATGGAAATTAGAACTAGGTCTAGCAATTGGGACCGTCTCTACTGAATGTTCAACTTTCGGGAGATCAGGAACATGCTCAGGAATGGAAGCAGAAATTAAGACACGTTCTGTAACAGGAACATTGTCTGGATTGTTCTGAGATCTGGAGTCTCAATCACAGGAACAATACTGCAATATCGATTCTGATACAGAAAGATGTCTGCGATTTCCCCTGTACTCCACACTCAGAGGTTCCACGAAGTAGGATCTCAGCTCGGCACATATACCTGTTACTTGACCAATCCAGTCAAAACTTTTTGCTGTTTCTATCCTCACTGTCTCCCCTTCTTTCAATGAACGAAGAAATCTGCTTGATTTATCATAGCTGGATTTCTGGAAAGAATACTTTCTGAATAGTTTGGCTTTGATTGCTCTGTTGTTTTTAGCTTTAGGCCTCAAAAAACTGGAACTGATAGGCAAGGTTGTTCTAGTTTACCTAGATGGAAGTCTCTGAGCAGGCAAGCCAAGTATATTGTCACGGGCATGTTTCTGAGACTGAGTAAATTCAAAAAGATATTGGTATTATCATGCTTTGACTTCTCTAGTAATTGCTTTGCACTCTGTACTGCATGTTCAGCTAGTCCATTTGACTGGATATTCTGGACTACTAGTAACATGTACAAAGCCACATTCTTTTGTAAATTTCTGAAACAAATGACTGGTAAATTGGGTATCATTGTCAGAGATAAGCTTTTGTGGACTTCCATGGACTGAGAAATGATGTTTCAAATGGGTGATAACAGCAGTAGATGTTAGGTTAGGTAGTAAATTGATCTCAAATTAGTTTGAATAAGAGTCTACCAACACTATGTAATGCTGATTGTTCTACTCAAATATACTGTATCAGTGGTTACTGTTGACCAAAGTAGTTCAGGAACTTTACTTAGATGAAATGGTTCTTTTTGCAAATGCAGTTTAGTACTATTGCACACTGAACAAGAAGAAAGTACTTTACCAATGTCTTTTGCTAGAGAAGGCCAAAATACTAGTCCTCTCACCCTTCTTTGGTAGATTCAGAACCTGGGTAACCACAATGCAAAATCTGGCTATATTCACATTGTAAGGAGCAGAAACAACAATTTTAGGACCTTTGAAAATAGTGCCATCTTCCATCAACATCTCATCTGTGTAAGGAAAAGAAGTTTGCACGTCAGGCGGAACACTATATTGCTTCAACGGCCATCCAGCATCAATGAAGGGGTTTAGCTTTTGCAAAACTGGATAAGTCTTTGTATGATCTCTCAACTTATCAAGTCATGTGATAGAAACATTATGCACTTCCATGACATCAAAGTCAACATTCTCTGCATTAAGCTGTTCCGTTCAATTTCTGTGCAATCTGGATGAGGTATCAATCAGATAAAGAAGTTTGCCTTTTGTAAAGACCATTTTGAAGTTGTACTTTTGCAATTTGAGCATCATTCTTTGTAATCTTGCTGGAGCTGAATGCATAGGCTTCTTTAAAATACTGATTAGAGGTTGATGATCAGTTTCAATTTGAATACCTCGACCATAAATATAATCATGAAACTCTGAACATGCAAATGCTATTGCAAAAGTTCTTTCTAAATTTGAGCATATTGCATTTCAGTTTGGGTAAGAGTTCTAGATGCATAAGCCACTGGTCTAACTTCTTGAAGAATAACTGCACCAAGACCAACCCCCGGATTTACTAATCTTCCATGCAGTACTAGCTTAGTCCTACAAGGACGTGATCATTTAGGAGCAGGATGGCAGCTCGCCATGCATATTAATGATGGTGCGCTGCCCAAGCTCCTAGGCTTACACCGAGCGTGTAAGAGTGCAGGGGGGTGTATCTAAGAGCTGAGCTCTCAGAATAAATATGCTCCCACAATGAAGAACATCAGAAAGGGGTATGCAATGAGCGAGACCGCTCACAGGTGACCGCATATCCCCAGCAATAGTCCCCCTTGTGTATAACAGCAACAGAATGTATAAATAAAATGAAGAAACCCATTTTTTTAAATCCAATTACAGCTAATTGTAGGTGTGCGGGTGTGTTATGGTTAATGCAGCTTAAATGGCTGAAGAGGATAACAAGGAAGATATATGCAAATGAAGCAGTATAGTAGGCAGAGCACTCGCCTTATGAACAGGCTATCCTGGTTCAAGTCCCACTACAGCAGATTCCATTTTCCATGGCAAAGCACATTATGAGTAATATTTATGTTGCATAACCCACTAAATAACATATTTTTATGAACTGGAGTACTGCAGTAAATGCACATGTGAGGTGTCGTAATGAATAAGGCACTAGTAAGCAGGTTTAAGCACAAATAAGCAGTAGTAAGCAAAATTAAGTACTAGTAAACGGGCTTAAGCCCGTTTGCATGGCGGTAAGCAATGCCTACACTGGTTAAGCAATTCTAAAGCTAACTCTATTTAAGCAGATGTAATGGCAAGTCAGCAGTGCTTACCATTGTGCAAACCTGCTTACAAATGCTCAGAAGTGCCTTAATCACTCTTGTATCCAATGGTCCTTGTTCTGCCCATCAACAAAATAAACAGCCATGCAGGTCCTGAACCCAGGACCCTACACACCATAGTCCCAGTAGTTATCCACCAAGCCATCACAGAAATACAGAAGAATGAGGTAGCAGCAAACAAGTCCTCAGCATAGCATAACCAAACTGAATCTGTGAAAGGAATCATTATACAGTCATATATACCATAACCCTCTACATAACATAAATATGTGAACTGGAGTAAAGCAGTAAGCCCAGAAGTGAGATGTAATTGTAATAGAGTGTTGAAGTCCCCGGACCCCACAGAGTGTACGTACACATTAATCATGGATACCAGGCATACATATAAGGTGTAATGAATAATAACTCAATGTCAAAAAGTTATTATAATGAAAGTCTAATGTAAGCAACGCTAAGCATAGCACAAGCCAGCTTAGGAGGTGTGAGAAATGTGTAAACCAGCTAAGTCATTGTGCCCAGTGGTATACCCCTTTAAACAATGCAAACCTTAGGTAAGCAGGTTTGCCCATAGCTTAGCCTTTTCAAAACCGGCCAATCACGGAAAAGTGTGAGAAATCAGCCCTACTTAAACCCAAGAGGTGGGAATACATCTCATAACTGGTTGTAGCTTCCCCTTGCAGTCACTATGGCAGTAAGGGGAGAAGGAGTGTGCTTCTGGGTGCAGTGCTGGTGCACCCAGGAGTCCATGGTCATGGCAGGACTCCTAGTTAAAGACCATGCTCAGAGACTGCTGGGGGCCAGTACCAGGGCTCCCAATATAAGGCAGAGGCCTGGGACTGTCTCGCCCGCAACCTCACCAGTGCCATTGGCATACCCCGAACTGGTGAGCAGGTCAGCCACCACTATGCTGACCTGAAGCGGCAGAAGGGGGACCTCTTGGAGGAGTGACTCCAAGAGGCTAGAGTGTCAGGGAATGTTCCAGATGTGTGTATCACCCCTGTATGTGTGTAATAATTGCCAGCTCAGGTATATCATCGATAGGTATGGCTAAATATTCCTCTTATGTCCCCCACAGCTACAACGGAGTGGGCCATGAACCAGGAGGCCCACATCAGCCGCCTGGTGAGGTTGCGACATGAGGCAGGTCAGTAATATTCATGCATTTACTGTCATAGGAAATAAATATAAAAGTAGTAGTAAATTAATTGCTAGTATAAAACCTGTATTGTTCAAGGCAAGTACTGCATACACTAGTGAATATGGCAGTAAGAGTCTTATATTGTTTGTAAGTCAATAAAAGTGTAATAACCTGACAAAACAGGTCTAACTGTTGGACTGCATGTGTATATCCTGGTATCATATGGTAATATAGATATGCAATCATGTAATAGTACTGTAGTATTAAGCACTGTTACCCACACTGTTCACCATAAATTGAATGTGTAGGAATGCCTATATATGACAGGTGTAATCCCCAGAGGCCATTTAGTACAACTGAGAGACACATAGACAGTAAATAGGGAAAATGCAGACAACAAATACCAAATAGCACATGCAACTGAGATGTGTACTGTAGTTGTTTTAGCACACATAGCCACGGTTCGAATCCTGCCAGTGGTAGTAGTCTGCATACAGAATCATACCCACAACTGTACAGATATGTCCAGAATGTCCAGTAAAGTGGCCCATACCTGTTGCCTATCAACATGTCCCCCTGGGAAATCAGTGGGATGTTCCCAGATGTATAGGCAGCAAACAGGAAATACAACTGATTGACACACAACTATGAGAACAAAGCTGGCACACTAGCAACTCCCCAATACCTTATGTGACTAAGAATCCACGTATGACCCATTTACACCCCAGCTTGTCAAGCTGTGTTCAGAGTGTGTACAGTAACAGAGTGAGATGTATGTGCAAAATAGTAATATGGACTCTGATACTGTGTGTGGGAGCATTCAGGTAATGCTAATAAACATTCCTCCCACAGGTCTGTCAGATACCAACACTGTGCCCAGAAATACAGGAATGATAAGCATTTGCTCCGAATAATGAGGTATTACACATCACTGTCTCCCACACTGTCCAACAACATATAACAGTCTAGGAAATCTGTATATGACTGTTGTAATACAAAGTCCGAATGCAAAGGTAAAGGGGATTAATAAGACAGAAAGCAGATAGGAGATATACAGCAATAGCTATATAGCAGACACAACTGTGATGGACAGTGTTTAAGTTGTACCAGACACAGCCATGGTCTGAATCCTGGGAGTGGAATTAGGCTGCATACAGATGCATACCCCACAACTGTACAGATGAGGCCAGAATGTCCAGTATATGTGCCCATATCTGCTGCCTGTCACCCTGTCCCCCTGGTAAGTCTGTGGGATGATCCCAGATGTGTAGCTAGCAAACAGGGAATACAAGTGATTGTCAGACATCATGATAACACACCTGTCACTGTAGCAACCCCCGAAACTTTTAGGAGAGTAATATTTCAAGTATGTCCTATCTACACTCCCATATCGCCAAGCTGTGACCAGAGTGTGCACAGTAAGAGAGTGAGATGTATGTGCATAATACTAATGTGTAACCTGGAACTTTGTGTGATAACATTCAGGTAGTGCTAACAAACATTGCTCCCACAGCTACGTCGGATACAGACACTGTGCTGAGAAATACAGACCATTATAACCTGTACTGGTACTGTCCAGCCTGGTATTGTAGGGAATTGTGAGTGTTTGCAGTTTCTCCGAATAAAGTATCACTGGTCACTGTCACCCACACTGTGCTACATAATATAACTGTGTAGGAAAGCATGTATATGTGTGTGTCAGGTCACTAAATGTGGACGAGGGCAATATTGTTGGTCAACATATGGCCAGAGTCTGTGCAGAAAGAGTTGGATAGCATAGTGCAAAACATCAACCCAGAATCCGGGCGTATGTGTACAAACAGTTAGTCAGTGTTAACAAAGATTCCCTCCACAGGTATACCAGGTAAGAGGTGTATACTGCAGGTAAAACCGGTTCATGTGTAATGATGACAGCCATATCACTTTCCAAAATAAGGCTATAGAGTAGTGTAGTAGACTTGTAAGGTAAAGATTACAGCACTGACTAGGAAAGTAATGTGGACTACAGGAATATACTACTTGCTAATTGATATCTTTCTCCCCCCCCCACTTTATCTCCAACAATAACCATCATTCCCACCCCAGCTGGTATGTAATGACTCTGATAATGTCCAATTGTTTGATAAATATTTTAATGGTTCCCATGCATGTGCCATATTGAATTATTCCAACATTGTTGGCATGGTGGCATCAACGTACCTGCATGCTGTTCTTATTACCACTGTGGTCCCATATGTGCATGTGTTCTGTTTGCTATGCAGCTGTTCCATATTTGGTGTCTGGGTTAATGGGAATATCTATGCATGCTGTTATACCTAACCCTGGAATGTGCTGACTATTACTAACCCATATATGATGATGAAATCTAAACACTATAGCACGCATAGGAAGGCCCGTACCAGCGGACCCACCTGTCCCACCTCAGCTGGCCATGGCACCTGGCACCAGCATGTCTGGGGCCCAACCCTGGACATCCCTGTCCATTAGTCTTGCACCACCTTTGGTTGGAACCGCCTCAGGGGATGGGGCTCACTCCCCCATGGGAGTGGGCTCGGATAAGCACCTGTCACCCATCGCAAGGTCAGGGCAGTGGTGCGTAGAGAGATCAACAAGCAGGTTGGTGATCTCCTATGCTAGCTCGAGGGCCATGTCACGATTAGAGACTCAGCCTGGCTCTGTGGCTCAGACCTCAGCACAGCCACCTCCAGGGCTGTGAAGGTGCAGTGCTGACTGCCCATGGGTGGGGACCTCAGTCCCACTGTTACCACTAGGGGGCTTGTGGGCTTCCGATATCCCAACACCCCTCCCCATCAAGGTGTTTACCCCCATGTGTCATATACCACTGCTTTATGCATCTTGTTTGTCTTGTCTGTTAAACTACCCAAACTACTTCCACAAATATGCCTACTACCTCTCCTCAACATCCCACTCTCACCTGAAAAAAAAAGGGCAATCTGTTCGCACAAAAAAATCACGTGCCATACATAGCTGTCCATTTCGCATATGTATCCACTGGACACGTATAATCTGGTCTAATTGGCATCACAACTTATTATTGTTGTCACACCTTTCCCAGGGGTTTGAGTGTCCAAATCTACCTCCAAAGTCAGTGTATATGCACAGCTGTTGCTGTAGAAGAAATGGGCAGCTATGGACCTTCCCTACATCCTTTCTGCAAATCCCTAGCTATTTTCCCTGCTGTCTTTCCCTTTTTGTGCCCCCTTTTCACCACTGTCCTATCAACCCTTTTTTCTTTTCTTTTAAAGAAATTAGCTCAGGGGTAAGTGGGAGTAAGCACTTTTAAGCAGCATTATGGGGGTTTTAAGCCTGCGGCGCTGGGTAAGCAATGCGCACAGGTTATTAAGCAATTTAGAAGCTAACTGAAGAAATAAAAATGTAAAAGAGAAGTGCTTACCTCAGCACAAACATGTGCAAACCCACTTACAACTGCTTTAAAGCGCCTTAATCACTTTGTATCCAACGACCCATGTTCTGCCCAGCAACAAAATAAACAGTCTCTGTAAGACTCAAATCCAGGACCCTGCACTCCATAGACAATGTGATTTAATACTAAGCCATGCCAACTATACATAAATCTGATGTTTTCAGAAACATATCATCCAGCCCAGTCATGCAGCAGTAAAGAAAATGTATACCAACATTTAGATGTATGTGTGTGTGTTAATATATTAATATCTAAACAGAAACAACATATCTATATATGTATATATATATATATATATATATATATATATATATATATATATATATATATATGTTTAGAAATATATACAAATATATAAATATATATGAACATATATACATGCAAATGCCTACATTGACACATATATATGTCTACACCTACATGTCTACATATACACAGCAAGTTGCATATATGTATGCAGATATATATCTGTGTAGGTATATATGGACATAGTTATACATATGTAAGCAGATATATATATATCTATATAGGTATATATGGCCATACATCTGTAGATGGCAATGGTTGATTAACTAAAACTTATATGTCCACATGCACCATTAATGGGGTTGAGAGGCCCCAAACAATATACGTCTTGTACGAATAGGCATACCCCCCCCCACAGCCAAACACGTCCACCCTGCAATACACTATCAAGTGTTGCAGATCCCATAACCAGGATCTGACATGGGCACAAGATGTTAACAGTACTACATCCCACCTGTATGATGTCAGGTTGGTATTGGTAACATATCATGCAGTACAGTCTGGCTCCCGTAGGAAATGTAAAATGTGGAAGCTATCAACATCCCCAGGATACATATACACAGACACATATATGCAGATACAGATATATATATATATATATATATATATATATATATATATATATATATATATATATACATGTGACTAAACATGCACATGCAGAGATATATACAGTAAGATACATATGTAGAAGGTGCACACAATATGGAACAGCCACTATGCCTACAGTTAACACCTTAACAACTGGACACTGTATGGGCCACCCATACAAATGACAATTGTTGCCTGCAACATATACCCACAGAGAAGTCATAGGAAAAAACACCGCACACAGGTTTGCAGAAATGGAAAACCTTTATTTCTGTACTATTACAGTTCTATATGCCATGTCATATAGCTGTTCAGACACTGACATCCATATAAACAGAGTAATGCAACTGTGAAACAGTTATACTAATACAGTAGTCTGGAAAGGTTCACAACTGTTGCTGTCCATGCCAAGCTCTTCAAGTTGTACAATAGTAAAGACAGACTGGGCCACAGGATACCAAACAATCAACAGTAAGTAATGCAGTTGTATAGTCCAGCAGCCTCTATCTTCACTCTGTACAAAATCACTAGGTGGTAAAGGTTTCAGTTGACCAAATGGGATGTAACTGTTACATAACAAGGTATAACTGACAGGATCACAAGCGCACTGACAAACAGAACAGTCTGTATGGCAGGAGGCAGTAGGCCTGCATTAATCCAATTTATGTAAGTAATGTAAATATAGGTGAAGTATACGATACTGTACATCCAGATACCTTAAGGCAGCTCACCCCTGATACCCCACATTTTGTAACAGCCTAGGTCATTTATGGTGCACCTCCCTTAGACTCAATAATACAGGGGTATATACTACTGTTACATACACTGGCCTCTGGAGTGCATATGGGCACACATGTATTGTGTAGGTGAAGCCCACACATATATGGCCCCAGCCCCACCATATGTGTGGGGGGATACAACAGCAGTGGACAGATAGCAGCAATGGCAGCAAGATATACTCACAGCCCACTACAGACCAACCCCAGACAGCATGTCATATGTTCAAAGCTTGATATGTAGGTGGAGGACAGAGGCTGGAACACAAGCCCATATGTGAAAACTGTTGTCATACACTAAGCAAGTTGCTCGTGTTACAGGATAGTCTGCAATACACCCTTAGTTAGGGAATTGAGGTTAGAAACATAAATGGATGTAGCCATGTACTGATAGCACTCAACACACACACTACCAGTGAAATATCTGACACAGGACCTGTGTGGTAGACAGACAAAACAAGATAGGCACACCTCTGGCCACCAAGAGGATAGGCCCACAGTTGAGAGCTATGCAGACAGACTGCATTCCAAGGTAAACTAGTATGTACACACACACCCTGTAACACCAGTACTATACAAAGCATAACACAACTGTACTCACACTCTGTCTGTAGTTCTGGAACCTCCTACAAATATGTAGCTGGCCTGAGTGTACTGGTTCTCCTGTAAGAGGTATTGCTATCTGTAGTCTGTAACACTGATGTCCACACACAGGAAGGATGTCCATCACACAGGAAAGGTAAAGGGACCACTCCCACATGATGTAGGGATTTATAGTAGGTTGTTGCCATGACAGTAGTAATTGGAAGTACTACACAACAAGCTGCATGCAGTTAGCAAGTGTAGGACACTGATTGGTGCAGAGACCATCACCTACTAAAGACAGGCTGCAATCTAGTCAAAGCAGCAAAATCCATTCACTGGATAGAGAGGGGGAGAGAGAGAGAGAGAGAGAGAGAGAAAGAAAGCGAAAGCTGAAAAAAAAAAGCCAAAGCTTGCAAACTAACAGCTGAAGTCACAGGCATTTAGCCAGCTGCCATTCAACAAGACATCATTCCCACAACAGGTATATGAAGTATATGTACATATATTAGAATGCAGTACCTGGTCCATCATAATGGATAGATGATGTGGAATGAGTTATATGTGCCATCAGGTGGCATTGTGATGATGTTCAACTGAAGAACTGCTATGGACATGTCCCTGTGGGTAGTGGGCCATAGCTATTAACTGTGCAGGTCAGCACTGACAGACAAGATGTAAGCCATCATAGTGCATGTTGTGTAATGGGAATTATGTATATTATGTGGCCAATAGCTGGTGGTGGAAGTTATGCCATTATGATGGACATATGGGAGCCATGGCCCACCACTGGCAGGATACTCAGGTGAATCTGTAATGTAGCATGCCAGAATGCCATAGATGTGTAATAGGGTTACCTGCAATCAGGTCCCACATATACCCCACTAATGTCAGGATGTGTACATATGTGGCACCCGTCTGTGTTATAGCAAGGCAGAACAGTGCAGCTGTTTAGGAAGGTGTTGTGAGATTGTGGAGCTGATGTCTGACTGTACCCCACATATAGATATGCATATGTGTACATATGTCACATATATAATATATAAAGATATATATGTATATCAGCATGTATGTCCAGAAATATACATACACCCATGTGTAGACATATATATGTGCACATATTTACATCACATATATCTACATATATATGTAGATATATACCTATATGCATATGTCTACATATGTACAAACACACACAAAAACATATATGTATGTAAAGACATGTCCCCTATATCACTACCACAGTGATGTGTGCTATGTGCAAGGCAGCAGCACACATAGCAATACACACAGATATCTACAGCTGGCAGTATATGCACCATGGATGGGTATGTCACATGTTAGTCCCTTGTTGGCACCACATTGCCCCTGTCTGCGAAGTATGCTATGAGAATATGGGAAAGTATGGCAGGTACACATGTGGAGGTGGTCAGGATTGGTAGATATAGATTATCGTCTACAGGGGTGGTATGTGACACTTGTGGTGGGTAAATACCATAGATGGTGTGTGTGGTCTGTGATGTTGACGCCCCATGGTCCCCAATATGGACAAAATGGGAACAACCCTCCCATCCACTGCCACTCACAATAGCAGTTCACATCCTGAAGGTGCCTGGTCTGGAGGCTGAGCAGGAGGAGCATGTTGGCTGTGTGAATGTATACTGGGTGCCTCAGACTGATGTAGCACATCCCTCATGTGTCAGTGGGGTCCAGTATGGAACAGACCCTATACCTGAGCTCAGGGGACAGGAACATGTGTGTGTGTGCCCTGGGGGGGGGCACATCCCCTGGGTGGTTCCACCTGATGGTATTGCTGTAACAGTACATGAAGAGGCCTCAGATTGGGACGCACATGTGATGTAGCCAGGTATCATGGGCAGATGGGTGTGGAGAGGTGGATCGGCTGGCCAATATAACATATACATGTTATTCTGTCACTGTTATAGAATATTTCTTGGTAGTAATAGTCTACACAATCCTGGTACATGTCCAACAGCATGCATAGATATCCCCAATAACACAGACTGTCAGATGTGCAGCAATCTCAGAGCAGCCATACCACTGGCGTATATGTAACCATAGTGGCCCTGACAATAGTATGCAGGTGAATAGTCTATAACAGGCCAGCAATGATAGTGTCCACACAGGGGACATGGCTACAATCACTTAGCCGAAGGTGTGGTACAATACAAAATCTATCCAAAAGGTAGCTAAGCTGTAGCTATACCTAATGAGTTGTGTGTACAGTCTGTTGATGCTGATATGGTGGGGGGGAGGGGGTGACAGAGATGTGTATTACGAACTGTGGTAACCTTGCCATATGAGTTGCTCAGACATGTTTCCATCTTTATGTCTTTCAGCCAAGATGGCACATGCACAGTTGCCTACCTATTCCAATGCTGAAAATGACATGTTGATAGCACACATAATCCAGCACTATCCACTGCTGTTTGGCAGGCATGCACATGAGCAGAAGGAGCAGACCGCCCTATGGAACGACCTAGTCCACAAGGTAATGATGTCACACTGCAAAACCACAGTTATGAGCAGGTCCGGCATCATTGTACTGACCTGCTTCAAAATGCTCATCAATGTGCTGCTGCGGCCAGGGGGGATCACCTCGCCACAGGGGGGGCATGCCATCCATCCCCTCTGACACATGTGGAGGAGCTCCTGGCCAGCCTCGTGGCACCTACCCATCCAGAACACCAACAACCACTGGACTCCTTCGTGAAGGTGGGTGTCACCCACACACCAGCCAAGGATCATGCAGGTAAGGACACAGGGCACATCAGTAGACCACTGTTGTGTAAACATCCACATTGGTACATGTAGATCATGCATATCTGACATGTCATAGATATATTGTGTTGCTGCAGTATAGTGATAAACAGATGTCCAGGTGTGGTAGTATCGTGGGAATTTACCATTGATGTATGGTAGTATTGCACCCAGCCTGTAGCAGTGCCACAGGTGTGGCCACTGACATTGCATCTCTCACCCTCTTATGTAGGTCCCTCTGGGATAACAACAAGGCAGCAGCCTGTAGCTGGTGAGTATGTTTTATGCAGATGCATGCCAACACACCGTGCATGTAATGGTGATGATATACTCCATGCACACATCTAACACACCTACCCTGAATGCATGCTGTACATGTGCATGTGTTGTTGCTGTGAAATGCACGGTCTCACAGGGGTGACCATGATGGGGTATTAGAAGGGTATGTCAGACACCTGCATGATAATTAACATCCTGTCATTGTGGAATGTGTCCACAGAGAGTAACATGCTGGTGGTAGATATGGCCTACAGTAGTGACATGTTCTGAACAACACCCATATACAGTGCAACACCAGTGTATATACCTGTAGGACAATGGCAACTGCTGCAGAGATACACTATGGTATAAGGCATTACAGTAGTCCACATTATCAGCTGGGTCTAGGCTGCAACATGTGGTGTTCAGTGTATGGGACACTGCAAAGTGACACACATGTGTAGGGCTTACCTGTCATGCATCTGCATAAAATCTGAGGGGGGGGGGTCTCAGCATGACACACCAGTGCACTGCAGCAGGGATCCTAAGGTTGGTAGGAATGGCTCTATCTGCACATAGGCAGGTTCAGGATCTGTGGCAGCCATAACCCTACCTACACAGCAATAGTGATGGCAGTGTGTGAACACCATGGGATGTGCACATGAGTTGACCTTGCAATCATGCAGAATAGGGGGATATATGTAGGGCAGACTGATCATACACTGGCAAATGCAGATGGCCCATGCTGGTATACCCCTGCCAGGAGCAGTGACTGCTGTAGCACACACAACAAGAGGTGTGATAAACTGTTATGATAAGGGTGTGCACACATATGCCCACATGGTGTGTATGCATTGTGGTCAGCAGCTGCACACCTAACACAATCTGTAGACACTGCATGAGAAAGTACAGGACATATGTCACATACCAGGCTTGTGTACTGCTAAGCTATGTGGTGATGTGGTTCCATGGCGGATCAAGGATATGTGTGTAAAATCAATAAAGGTGTGTACACCCCCCATAGCCATGGTGTGCTCTGATGGTTGTCAGTGTAAGAGTATTGCAGTGGCCGTACATGGTCTGTTGATGTTGACAGCTGCAAATCAGGTATCAGGCATTCACCAATGACAACAGTTCACATATCATCCCATATATGTGTTGCAGAAAAACATAGGGGCTGTGAGAAGTAAAGCTGACATAACTGACACAGTGCTACACATTCCGCAGTGGGTTGTACACCTGTGAGTTGTGGTGCACAGTACATGGCAGGGTGCAGAACAGGTGCACAGCAATACTGTGTACATGAGTGCAGTGGTATCCAGGGGAAGGGGCATCATCTAGTGACACAGCACATACATCACACACATGTGTACTGTTGCTAGCATGGATTGACTATAGCTGAACTGCATGCTTTTCTGTACCATATGTTCTGCATGTTGGCAGATGGGTAATAGGAGGACTGTGTGTACTATCATTGTGCAACCTCATCTGTATGTGTGTGTGTGTGTGTGTGTGTGTGTGTGTGTGTGTGTGTGTGTGTGTGTGTGTGTGTGTGTGTGTGTGTGTGTGTGCATCCTGGTGGTTAGTTAGTTTGCCTGCAGGGTCACTCTTGTGAAGTGGAGGGAGGAAGATGCATGTATGATCTGTGTGCACATGTGTGTGTTTGTGTGTGTGGCCATGTATGCACTTGTGTGATTGTGGGGTGTTCATACGGCTGTACCTCCCTTTGGGACTATGCAATATATGGATATGGACTGCCATATTACACACCAGGAATACCTGTCATGTGTATAATCACAGGACTGCTATTAGTATAATATGGTCTGTAGCATGGAACAGGCATCCAGGGGGAAGGTAGACTCCAGGTACACACTTAATATTGCAGTCAGCAAAGATGTCATATACAACCCACTTAGGCAGCTCTACAGATGCATTGGGAAAGTATTAGTCAACACCAGGGAGTGTATCCAAGTATTACAGGTGTCACATGATGGGCTGACGGAGCAGCATATCTGGCATGTACTGAACATTACATACACATGACACACCAGTGGGAGGTATGGATACAGCATAGTAGCCCACACATATAGGGGCCAT
Source organism: Protopterus annectens (assembly GCF_019279795.1). Taxonomy (NCBI): domain Eukaryota; kingdom Metazoa; phylum Chordata; order Ceratodontiformes; family Protopteridae; genus Protopterus; species Protopterus annectens. The sequence goes on from NC_056735.1 coordinate 902,425,010, forward strand.
GCACATCATGTCCGGGCATACAGGGGGTGTATACCGAATGACAGCAGTGAGACCATGTAAATCCACTAAACACAGGTCAGGCAGGTAAAGTAGCAACAAGTCTTGTGTTGTGGCCACTTGTGTGGGCATTCAGAGGACTGTGATGTTAATGAGTGGTATCAATGTGTGTATTTTAACAAGTGTGATGGAAGATGGGGTAACACATGGACATATACGTGGGATTGTCTGTAAAGCCATAGACAGGTAGGTATTATGGAGGTATGTGTGTTTGTGTGTGTGTGTGTGTGTGTGTGTGTGTGTGTGTGTGAGTGTGTGTGTGTGTGTGTGTGTGTGTGTATACTGTTAGGCACTACTGTACAGGTTTTAAAGTGCATTTATTGTTTTCCCCCACAGGTGGCGAGGTGGGTCATGGTCCCTCCTGCATGCAATGTTGAGGCACAGGTGGGGTTGTCAGGGGCTGACATTGCGCCAATATTTGACATCCCCCTTTTAGCCACCCCACCCCCGCACACAGTTTCAGTGCCTATATGCACCCCATCACCAGTGGCCATAGCAGAGGGACAGCTGGCGTTCAGTGGTAGTGCACAGGAAACTGTGGTACCCATGCCTACTGTGTCCAGTTGCAGCAGGCATAGCCAGATGTCTGGCAGGCCGCCACATAGGCAGATGTCCCAGTGTGCTTGTGGTAGGGCCACTGGACATCCTGCCCCTGGCAGAGGCGACATAGCTGATACCAGCAAAAACATGTTTCAAGGTGTCATGGCAGCACAGGCACATATAGAACATTACCACAGACAGGGCCTGAGGCTGCAGAGGGCTGCTCTTGCATATTTAAATGACAATGCCCGTGAACTGGCTGGTACCATCCGTGGATTAACTGAGTTCATGGATAGATGGCCCAGTGAGATGATGACCCTCATCAGCCAAGGTCTGTCCATGTTTGACCGTGTGGTGGGAGTGTGGCGACATCCGTGTGGACGTAGGCCAGCAATGCCAACAGCTGGTAGTCAATGTGGACATGCCAGGCAGGACAACAAGGGGCTCCTGTAGTGGCAGTAGCAGCCCCGGCAGTGCGAAGGGTATGCTGTCCACACCACAGCACAACAGGCCACATGCATGTGATCCTGGCCAGTCCCAGGAAGGACCTGGT